>NW_022280045.1:7863735-7908547 GCF_004355925.1 Anarrhichthys ocellatus
GGGGGGGGGGGGGGGGGGGGGGGCGCTTGTTAACACATAGCACAGCCTCTTTCACTAGCCGAGGAGGAGACGGGAATGGCAACAAATTCGTTCCAGAGCTGGCTGGAAAAATCCCATGCAGTGTTGTTTTCACGACATGCATTCTTCAGATGGGCCCCGCGGAAAATGAAAAAAGACGGCTGTTGATGTATGACACGCAGGCACAAATGTTTAGAAAGGAATTACAAGTTTTTTTCTGTTGATCTTTAGTGTTTTTAAAAAGTAATTTTAAAGTGGCACTCCACCCATTTCACTGATATCAGTTTACTTATCATGGCTACTGCTTGTCAGTCGGTAAAAACAATAAAAAAATATGTAAAATATCTTCTGTCTTTGGAGGAGCCTTCTAAAGAAAATGACCCTGAAGATGTCATCGTGATGTCATCAGGGTTATTTTCAAGTGGGGTCAGAGACACGACACATTTGGAAGAAAAGTTTGGATTTTGAAAGAAATGAGACTTTACACTATTGAGTATCTTTGATAACTTGATTAAAAATCTGAATACATCAGATTCTGCAGCATTGACTTTTAATTTGTCTTTTGTAAGCCTCACAACATCAAACACATTGTGGAGGTGCAACAATAAATCACTGCAGTGCCCCTTGACCCTTTAACCCATCTCTGTGTCCAACAGCAAAAGCAGACACACTTTTTACATTTTCAGCAGATGAGGGGAAATATTTATTTTTGTGGTGCAGAGAGAATCAGAACCTGTAAGAAATGTATTCTGCAAATCAAACCAGAAGGAGCATGTTTGTGTAATTATGGACTCTTAAATGAACGACACACAGCAGTTTGTATGTTTAACATCTGCTCTTATCTGCTATTGCACTGCAGCTAACTGCTAATGTGACGTTAAAGATGCTGCAGCGATATCAGCAAGAAAAAGGCTGACTGACCAAATCTATGCATTATTGTCTGGAAATAAACAACTTTTAACCAGGAAATCAGATGTATATTTCCAGCCAAGGCTCTCACTGAACAAGTTTTGCTTCATCTCATTCAGACCAGAAAGTGTCACTTCTTTCAAAGGATGTGAAGATGATCAACCCACAGGAACTTGGGCCACGAAAGATCACCGCAGGGGAAAAACATCTCGAGTGAAAACATTAACTACAAATAGACCTCTTTGTTGCCATAGCCACCTGAACAGCTGTAATTTAGATCTGTTGAGCTGCACAGTCAGTTTTTCTTTTCTGCAACAGATAAGCATAAAGGAAGGTCTAAATGCTTATTTTGTACTGTTTTATGTGTGGGTAATTCAAGCAGTGATATAATATTCATACAAGACTTCTGTGAGCAATTATTAAGTATCATTTTACTGTTCCTTGTATTTAATGTTGCTAAATATGACCTACACATTTTAAAGTGTTACTAATGATGTTCCATGCAAGACTGAAATTTTCATTGACACTTATTGGAAGCTAGTTTATTACTGGTTAAAAACAAAGGTGTTTGCAATACTAATATGAGCATGTTGTAAGCATGCACACCACGGTTAATAATGGGCATAAGGTAATATTGACATAATGTACGCTAAATAAAACTGGATCAGTGAAGTCTAACTGTTTTACTTCAGTGACGAACATGGTCCTTGTTAAGTCTACAGTTAACTACTGGCTCTAGTTCTCAATTACTGTGGTTGTGTTCCCCCCACACTGAATCCTCCAACCTGCCTGAAGTGTTTGTTCAGCAAAGCCTCGCTGCAGCTCTCCATGTGAGAGTGCAAGGTGATGCCAACGGATGGTAACTCTATATATTCCAAAACACAGAAAACCCTTTTGTTCATCATTAGCTTTGACTAAATCAGGAAAGTGAAATAGGGAAAAGTTATCATGTTACAAGTGGTTCCTTATAACGTGTCATAATTCAACAAGGATGTAATTTAATTTACAGAATATAATGTTGTCATTAATAAAACTAATTTGAAAACGTGAGCTATACGTCATATTTTGTTCGTATGATCACGTGGAAAAGAAAAGAAGCCTGCCACTCGTATTCTCAGATAATGTTTAACATACTGTGCATACTGTGCAGGGGAGCTGAGGTTATATACATATGAATAGGTTACAGATTAGAACACTTTGCACAAGGCAAACACAAATCTGCACAGTTATCAAGGAACAAGTAGGAACACACCCCTTGTCTTAAAGGGACACAAAATAGTAACAAAGATGTAATAAGTACTTTAGAGTAGTAGAGTTAATCAGGAACGAGTCATTGAAAAGCGGTCGGATATCTAGAAAATGTCATTACACACTGGTTCTTTTACAATCTTATCATTATCTACTTTTATTGACATTATTTATACATATTATACATACAGTGGAGTTATTCGGGAACTTCTTGTGAAGAACAGTTAGTTCCTGATTTGTTGACTAATTCATTGGTAGCATTTAGGATTTTATGTTACCTAGATGAATATACAGCTGTGACGGTGAGACAGGAAGTGATGGGAACACAGACGAGCGCAAGTGAGCCTTTTGGTGAGTTGAAAACTTTACACACTCACAAACGTTGCTTTCTATACCCCACGTGTGACATTAAAAACCCCACGCAGTCGCAGCACACACTGCATGCAGGAAGGGCTGCACATACTCTAAGATGCCAGATCAATTATCGGTATTGCAAAATTCCCCAGGAAGCTAATCAAATGCTCAGTGCCAAGTTTTACAAAACATACTTTAAGAGGAAGTATTCACATACAAATATTGCCAGAAATCAACCACAAGACAGAAAACTCTGGTGGGGAGATGTTAGAGAAACAAAAAAAAAACAAAAAAAAACGGGGGCATTTTATTGCTACGTATTAGAAAATAAGACGACTGACTTTTCTCAACTCTCCGTGGCACCTCAGGCAGGTTAACTCACATGCTCTCATATTCCCCACGGTATTTATAACTCGGTCAGCTGACCTTGCACTCGGACCCATCCACTACACAGGGAGCTAACCCCACTAGGAAACACAGCTATTAACTGCTGAAAATACTCACACAATACTAACCCTACAAAAGTGATTAATAATGACTTGTGACTGAGCGCAAATGTAATAGCGTACAGTATTGAGGGTAGAGGGTGGAAATGACGCAGATGGGGGTGAGCAGCTCCCCCGTCTCACAGATAATGGTACGGTCCTCTGTTGAAATTCCGAGAATTGAGCTGTTGTGTTTCTTAGAACTGGATTCTCAGAACTGGTGATGCACAGAGTTTCGAGGAAACTTTTACAAGGTGACTTTTTTTCCTTCCTATTCTCCCAGCATTAGGTCAGAAGTGTAGCGAAGTAACAGATGCTCATGTGACTGCTCCGGGGCCGGACTCTTTTCAATATTTTGAATATTTAATATTTATTCCGTTTAGCTACAAGTGAATTCACAGATTTGAAGTTTGATCGTTGACTTTGATGGCTGTACCGTCTTTGATTGTGTTCTTTAACGTTAGACGGAAGTGCGACTTTCTAGGCTGTGTGCGGATTTAATTTGACCATCTGTACTTTTAACGGCTGCCTGAAAACAAGTAGATGTTTTTTTTTTGCGGCGTTAACCTTTAGCTAAGGCAGCATTTTTTATTAATAGCGAGCTCAGTATGATTTAGACCGTTTTATGGTTGTATTTGTTACAGCATCTGGCAAGTTATAGGCGCAAGAAGTGGCGCAAGAGGACAAGTCGATCTGGTTCAGTCACCAGAATTTTCTCCGCGTATTTCGTATGTCGAGAAACAATCCTCACGTCACTAAACGTCTAGCAGAGCGGGTGACTTTCCTGTAGTTCTAATGAATAAAACAACACACAATTATTCTGCAGGACAATCCGCAGACTTGACAGTTCAACACCGTTTTCTGAACTTGAACCGACTTGTGCTGGCCTGCTCGCTGGTTCACAGACGAAGTTACGCAGCAGCAACTAAACCACTCCTTGGAAATAAAATCTCACGAAATCATGCCGTCTCCGTGTAGCCGAATGCTACTTGAGATAACTAGATATGTGTGTAGCACGAGGCGAGTGAATGTTAATGTGCTAAATGAGATGAGTGAGTTCTACTTCGGGGGAACAGGAAAGCTCTCTGTAACGTTTCTGGCAACTTAATCTGAGCAGCCAGGACGGAATGTGCTCAACGTCAAACACGTTTACAACCTCCAGGCTGCAGGCTGCCAGCGCTGTACTCTGCCCCGTTACACGCTGTGGAGCTGCACGAGGGGGAACAAAAAGCATGCAACCTACAGCTACATCATGTATCCTTAGAAATGCGATGTAGGATTGTGTTTGCGATACATGTCCTGTTCACTGTACATTTACTGTCTGAACGTTGCGGAGATTTGTTGTCGCCTCGACAGATATCACGATTTTCAAAAGTACCACGTTGAAATATCATAATATGTCATAATAACACCGTCATAACGGCCAAGTGAGAAGCAAGGCATAGCTGAGAGGGTTTAGTGAAACTCCTTTTTGACTTTTCTGTTTGCAATGGCGCCGCTCATTGATGAAACACTGTCAAGACACTTGTCAGGTTCAATGTTTTGATCCCTGACGGCAGGTGGCTTGTGGTAGAGAAGGATGAGTCAGAGGTGATCAAATGAGTGTTTATTATCTTATAAGTCTTCATTGATCTACAATTTACTCATTATAAATCATTACAAGTCCAACTGTTTGTCTTACAGTGTGATTTTGTTCGAAATTCAATTTTTAATGCCGCCATTGTTTATGTAGTGCACATATTATTATTGAGTAGTGAAGCAATATTTTTTTCTGAAAACTGCTTTTGCTCATATTGGTGCCAATACATTTCCCCCAGCCTGCAGTATGTCACTCCTGACTATCTCTTTGTTGCTTTTAGAGTCACCAATAATGATCAAGGTATTTGTTATTTATTGCTCTTGCTCAGATTGCGACAGCATGGCCACGACTGCAGATGGCTGCATTCAATTCACACGCCATGCAGGCGACGTCCTGCTCAACTTCAACCGCCTCCGCAGCAGGAACATCCTGACTGATGTCACCATACAGGTGGACGGACAGCAATTTCATGCTCACAAAGCCATCTTGGTGGCCTGCAGGTATTCACCATCATGAGTTCATCAGCATGAGTAATTTGAAGTACTATTTCTGGGACCATATTTTATATGTTTTAGTTCTAATCGCTGCCCCTGACACGACCTCATCCCAAATCAACAATTTTCAATAACATCGTGTCTCCCTCTCTCTTGTTCTCTCGCAGTGGTTTCTTTTATTCTGTGTTCATGGACCCCAAGAATGCAAACCTTAGTGCCATCAGCTTAGACCCCAAAGTGGACCCCAAGGGTTTCTCCATCCTGCTGGACTTCATGTACACATCCTGTCTGGATCTTAAGGACTGTCTGGTCCTGGCCACCATGAACACAGCCATCTACCTCCAGATGGAACATGTAGCCGACACCTGTCACAGGTTCATCAAGTCCAGGTAAAGGGAAAAATAAAATGTTCACACTCTATTGTCTTGGTAAAAATGGATGAGATGTGAGTCGGAGTTAATAACCTCTCATTAATTATGTTTGTGCAGGAATCAGATTGAAGAGGGACAGATCAACTCCTCACATCTGGCTGAGGAGATCCCTGCTTTGATGCCTGTTGATAAGAAAGAGCCAGACTATAGAAACAACCACATTTTAACATCAGACCCTCTCCAGGAGTGCAGAGGCGTCATCCCTAATGTTTTCAGGGGGATCAACACCTCTGGTTCCTATCACGTCTACGGGGACCTTCCCGTCCCTGCTGGGACGCTGGAAGGTAACCATAAGGTCAGCGACCTTCCCAGAGGAGGGGCGTTGTCCCAGAAACAATGCTTGCAGGTGCCCAGTGCCAACATGGCTCACAACGAGTCCACCACCACCTCCCACACTAGTTTCCCCACCCCTATCATCCGACCTGCAGGAGCCCACGGGAGCCTTCAAAGGCCCGTCTCTCCCGTGGAGGAAGACGGCATTCAGCATCCCCAAACCAGCTGCCTAAGATTGTCTCCAGGTTTTAGCAAAGGTGTGATTTGCAGCCCTCTAAGCCCCCTCAGATCTGACTGCCAGCCCAACTCGCCCACTGAGTCCAACAGCAGCAGAAACGCCACGCTGAGCCTCAGACAGACCCCAGACTGCCCCAAAGACGCCAAGGTCCGCAACTGGAAGAAGTATAAGTTGATCGTTATGAACCGATCTCCTGATGAGAACGAAAAGGAGGCTCAGGGAGGCAGTGCTGAAGCTGTAGCCATGTCCCCTACGCTGAGCCACTGTAGGAGCGGTGCATCCGGTGGACACAATGAGGTCCAGGCAGAAGACAGAGCCAGCAATCACAGAGAGGAAATCATCATGTCTCAGAGTGTGGACAGCTGCAGCAGCAGCACTTGTAGCAGCATTAGGTAAAACTCAAAATCACTGTGAGAACTTAGTTAGTTGGAACTTAATGCAAATTTTTAAGAGAAGAACTCAACTTTATTTGAACTCTGTGGTCGTCTTCCTCTGTTCAGCTACCGCAGATGCTCCTCCTGTGGCTGTGACAGCCCCCAGTGCATGGAACTGGGTCACCTTTCTCCTGACTCATACAGCCGAGATGACGCCACCAAACTGCACTCAGAGTATTCCTCCTCCAGCTGTGGTAAGTGGACTCCACAGGTGCCAGACCATCAAATTATTTCAAACAAAACCACAGAGGTGTGTTGTATTCACATTGATTTTGTTGCTTCTTTGTACAGAAAGCAGCATCTACTTCTGCAACGGGTGTGACTCCAAGTTCACAGAAGAAGATTCCCTGAAAGAACACATGGCCCAGGTTCACAGTGACAAGCCATACAAGTGTGACTGCTGCCAGGCGGCCTTCCGCTACAAGGGCAACCTGGCCAGCCACAAGACCGTTCACAGCGGTAAGAATAAGAATTTCTTTTTAAAGTACCATCAAGCTGACTTCATGGATGTGACAGATTCATTCATTGCACAATCTGCTGATCTTTTCTTCCAGGTTCAAAGCCCTACCACTGCAACATCTGCGGCGCTCAGTTCAACCGGCCAGCCAACCTCAAGACCCATACCCGCATCCACTCTGGAGAAAAGCCATACAAGTGCGAGACATGCGGTTCCAGATTTGTCCAGGTGAGAGAATTTTTTTTTTTTTCTTCTTCTCATTTGCAGATATCAAACCACTGTCTTTAACTGTACGTATTTTAATATATGTTTTATTGTCCTCCAGGTGGCCCATCTTCGCGCCCATGTGTTAATCCACACAGGAGAGAAGCCGTACCCCTGCGAGATCTGTGGGACTCACTTCCGCCACCTTCAGACACTTAAGAGCCACATGCGCATTCATACTGGAGAGAAGCCTTACCATGTAAGCCTCCTCGTCAGTTCCTTCCTCCTTATCCAATGTGTCTGCTGGCTAAAAAGAGAGTAATCCTTTCTCCCCCATGGTCCATGTGCCTATCAATAGTTATAAGTCCTGAGTGGTAATCCTAGAGAGCTATGAACTGTAGCTGTGGGGGTTGGGGGATGAAACTGTCCCTTTTTAAAAAAAAAAAAAAAAAAAAAGTGATTATAAATGATTTCTCTCTTTTCTTCAGTGTGAGAAATGTGACCTCCACTTCAGACACAAGAGTCAGCTGAGGCTTCATCTGCGACAGAAGCACGGCGCGGTCACTAACACCAAGGCTCAGTACCGCAGGACTCCGAGCAACATCATCACAGGCCGAGTGAAGTCCTGCTGAGCCCGCTACAGTCCCCATGTGTGTCATTTTTGTTTTCCTTTTGCATCGCCCGCCATGTTGTTAAATGTCTTTTATTTTTACAAACAGAAATCTAAATATATATATATATATATATATATATATATATATTTGTCCTTTATGCATTTGTAAATGATGCACATACTTAAGCTCTTTGGTATTTCAAAGATTGTAGAAGTTTATGCTTTCATTGTGAATGTCTAACAACAGAATGTACATTTTGAGCGTAAAATTTGAGCAAATCATTGAAGGACAGTCCTCTTTCTCATTCAGACAGAGAATCACTGTTACAGCTTTTCTGTAGATATTGGTATGAATTTGACCGGTAATGTGGTCACAGTTCATGGAGTTATTTTCCATTAGGTTTATTTTTTGTAAATAAGATAATATATATTTTCAGATTGCCATCTGCTGGCAGAGTACAAATATATTTACGTTAAGTTTGTCGTTAACAAAAGGGCTTGTTACTTTTGCCATCTCACAGTTTGTGGTACGTATTGTCATTGTATAAATTGCTATGTACATATTTCTTTTTTCAATAATTTCTAGCCTGTTGGTATTTTGCACATACTGATAATGCTGTAATTCATATATTTTCATAAAAATATTTCTACTTAAAATGACAGGTTTGAATTGTTGTTTCGACCCCGTGCCCAGCGCTTGCTTTTTTCTTATTTATATTCAAAGTTTTATTTGATGTATTCTGTTGCATGTTGGTGCTGCAATGATCCATGTTCCTCAGCAGTATGATTTAAATCTGATTGTATTTCATCCGACGATATGTATCATAGTGCACTCGTACGAACCAGTTCAAATAGTGCCTTACATTCACACATATATTTGCTACCTACCCAGACTAATCATCAATGTGTTAAAACTTTGACTATAGAAAAGCCCCGGTAGTTGTAAACTGCTGTTGTGAAGCATTTTACATTTGGTACATTGTCCTGTTGTCATGTGTGTGCACGTCTGGTACTGTTGTTTTGTAAGCCGATTATCTGTTGAGTGTTGCTCTTAAAATGCAGATGCACCAGGCCTCAAGCTAAAAAATGCTCAGGAATATTCAATATATGTAAGCAAATTTCTTTGTAACTGCAGATTATATATATATATATATATATATATATATATATATATATATATATATGATACAAATAAAAATGTATTGTGTAGCACTTGTTGCAATAATTATGTTCATTATTTTCGAGTGGTTTGAGCAAAGATGTAATTAAACCTTTAAGTATTTAATATCATTTTCGAGTGTAGTTTTGTATAAGTAAAGTATACTTGCTTCTCTGTGGCTCACCCTGGTGTTCACTCTTAAGAACCATCATTTATTCTCCTACAGTTTAAAAATTAAAAAAAAAAAAAAAGAGACTTGCAGGGAGCATTTGGAGGAGCACAGATGGTTTAGTTAGCCAATCAATTAGCCTTTATTTGTGTTTGAGTAAAGTGGTGAAACCACAGAGGCCAAAAGATTACTTATCAATAACAACATGAATAAATGAACAGTGAAATATGAAGAATTGCCCATTTTAATCAGTAAATAACTTTCTAAATATATGAATGCTGAAATAAATCCAGAAATGCTTTACTATTATATATGTATATATGTAAATATTAAAATACTGATATTTACTATTTAATGATGAATGAGTCTTTCTTCTTCCTTTGTAAAGATCCAACTGACAGTTAATTGAAAAAAATTAGCCTGGTCAAAAGTATACAGTGGGGTATAGCGCCCCCTGCTGGCTGAAAGGGCTTGAAAACTATTAAGTGCATTAGGTATTGTGAGTTTGTAAAAACTTGTGCAGCAGTTAATAAATTAAGTACTGGACTACAGCAAAATACACACACACACACACACACACACACACACACACACAGTGTGAAAAAGTGTTTGCCCCCTTCCTGATTTCTTATTTTTACAGTGCTGTAGAGGAATTTTGGCCCACTCATCTTTGCAGAATTGTTGTAATTCAGCCACATTGGAGGGTTTTCGAGCATGAACCGCCTTTTTAAGGTCATGCCACAGCATCTCAATCGGATTCAGGTCGGGACTTTGACTAGGCCACTCCAAAGTCTTCATTTTGTTTTTCTTAAGCCATTCAGAGGTGGACTTGCTGGTGTGTTTTGGATCATTCTCCTGCTGCAGAACCCAAGTGCGCTTCAGCTTGAGGTCACGAACAGATGGCCGGACATTCTCCTTCAGGATTTGTTGGTGGACAGCAGAATTCATGGTTCCATTTACCACAGCAAGTCTTCCAGGTCCTGAAGCAGCAAAACAGCCCCAGACCATCACACTACCAACACCATATTTTACTGTTGGTATGATGTTCCTTTTCTGAAATGCCGTGTTACGTTTACGCCAGATGTAATGGGACATACACCTTCCAAAAAGTTCAACTTTTGTCTCGTCAGTCCACAGAGTATTTTCCCAAGTCTTGGGGATCATCAAGATGTTTTCTGGCAAAACTGAGACGAGCCTTTATGTTCGTTTTGCTCAGCAGTGGTTTTCGTCTTGGAACTCTGCCATGCAGGCCATTTTTGCCCAGTCTCTTTCTTATGGTGGAGTCATGAACACTGGCCTTAATTGAGGCAAGTGAGGCCTGCAGTTCTTTGGATGTTCTTCTGGGGTCTTTTGTGACCTCTTGGATGAGTCGTCGCTGCGCTCTTGGGGTAATTTTGGTCGGCCGGCCACTCCTGGGAAGGTTCACCATTGTTCCATGTTTTCGCCATTTGTGGATAATGGCTCTCACTGTGGTTCGCTGGAGCCCCAAAGCTTTAGAAATGGCTTTGTAACCTTTTCCAGACTGATAGATCTCAATTACTTTGTTTCTCATTTGTTCCTGAATTTCTTTGGATCGCAGCATGATGTCTAGCTTTTGAGGATCTTTTGGTCTACCTCACTTTGTCAGGCAGGTCCTATTTAAGTGATTTCTTGATTGAGAACAGGTGTGGCAGTAATCAGGCCTGGGTGTGGCTAGAGAAATTGAACTCAGCTTTCCAAAGATGTGATAAACCACAGTTAATTTATGTTTTAACAGGGGGGGGGGCAATCACGTTTTCACACAGGGCCATGTAGGTTTGGATTTTATCCCCTTAATAATATAAACCTTCATTTAAAAACTGCATTTTGTGTTTACTTGTGTTATCTTTGTCTAATATTTAAATTTGTTTGATGATCTGAAACATTTAAGTGTGACAAACATGCAAAAAAATAAGAAATCAGGAAGGGGCAAACACTTTTTTTTCTCTCTCTCTCTCTCACTCACACTCACACTCACACACACACACACACACACACACAGAGAAAGCAAAACTACACCAACAACAAAATCACTGCTGTATAAATGTACAACCCTCACTTAGTATTTGCTAAATAATCTAAATTAATTGAGCAAAACAAGGGAAAAAATTAATCGTTTTTACTTTTCCTTCAAGCAGATAAAGTACAGATTTAACAAAAGGTTAATTTTCATCTTCATGTTTCCTCCATGATTAGACCCAAGCGTCATAGCTGTGATAAAGCACATCGAGGCGTTGTGGTACAAAGTCTAATATTCATTGAAGAATTGGCCATCTACCACAGAAACATCGACCAGATGCAATACTGCCCATTAAACACGAGACCGATGCTTCGCATATTTTATTTGGAGGCTGTTGGATGTTCGGTCAGTCTTAAATCAATCCCAGTCTGTCGTCATCAGGTCAAACTATTCAGTCTGAAGCGTTATCGCCGCTTCCAACAACATGATACTCTCGAGGATGACATGCTGGGAGAGAGTTTCACTACTAGATGCATCTTTGAAAGAGAAACGTGTCTATCTAAGCTAATGATACTTTGTTCCTATGCAAAGGCCTCAAACTATGATGAGCACGCTCTTCTGCGCAGGAAATAGTTGATCATAAGGAGCTGCTCGGCAACTCTACTCTTCATTCATACCAATACATATTGTACACACACTCACAAACAAACAGTGCAGCGTTTTACAAAACAGATGGCAAAACAAAAGGTAATATGAATGGACATATAAACTTATTATAGTGTAAACTAAAATATAAAAGTAGATCAGTGAATGTTGGCAGCTGGGAAAACTCAACCCTCTTTGTCTAGGATGGCTTTCACATCAGCAAACACCTGAAAGAGAAGAAACGGGTGAGAGTTCCTACATAAAGAGACTGAACTGTACAAGTCATTACGAAATACAAACTAACAAGAGTAGCCTGAAGTGCCGTCCGTATTCAGAACTCACACCACAAGTAAAACACAGAGGAAAGCATTTAAACATTTCAGATTTGGGGATGAGGTGACACGGCTTCAGTGGTCAGATCATCAGACAGGTTTTAACAAATTCCCTCAGAAGGATTTGATCTGATTTAGAGCTGCAACTAAGGATTATTTTTACAATTCATTGTTGAGGTAGAGCAGTTTGTCTTAGAATCAGTTAGATTCAACAGCTCCCCCAGTCCATGTCGAAGCGTCCATGGGCAAGACACCTCACAAATTCAAATTCAGGTATTGAAAAATTCAAATACCCAAAATGTCCCAATCAGCCATTATCATACATCCCATGTTACACCCCAATAAAAGTGTGTACGGTTAATGTTCAACCAGATTGTTTTTCTGCTAAATCTGATGGATGTTTACAACTATTCATTTGGGGAATCATTTTGGTTTTCACTTACAACAAAATTCAAATGTGGATTTGTTTCCCTCTTCAGCAGACAAATGTGAAAACAGCCTTCAGTGTCAGACTTAAGCATCCAAGTCAAGAAAGAATAAGCAAAACATACTTTTGAGTGGAGGGGGACTTGTTGTTTCCCACATTAGCCAGAGGCACTCAATCCCCAGATGTTAGCAATTAATGCCAAATTAAATAACACATAACAAACTAAACCAAACTGTTTCTATTGTCCCGTTGAGGTTATGTAACATCTTGGACTTGACATGATGTCAGCCTTGTTTCTTTTGATCAACTATTGACTTTGAAAATCCTGTTTTTGTTTTCCTGCTCGAGTTTTTAAAAGCATTTAGTGGCCACCAGATGAACTACGTATTAAGGCATTTCCCCTTTGCTTACACACACACATATGGGGAAGTTTTCCCTTCTGCCTGACTGGAGGATTTCCCCGCTCTACCGTGTATGTGCAACAGTGACGCCCCTAAGCCTGAATTAAGTGTCAGTCCTCTGTTTCCCCTGAATTTTTTCTCTAAAGCCTTTGCCGGACTTTTCTGACAAATAGAACAAACTACTTGACAACTATTTGGCCACTAATGTGAGACTGAACTCAATCTGGTAAATGCTGCTACCTGACATCTTATTTTTTGTATTATATTATTTGGTACAACCTCATTAACATGTCTAACACCGCGATGTGCAAGCTATTGTGGAACTCCCTTTAAGCTGAATTTCTTCAAATTACCACAACAAGCTGTAATTAAAAGAACTGCATTAGACTGAGGATATTGGTGGGAAACCCCTCTCGTGTCTTTTTAAGGACTTCTTTGCACTGAGTGACACCTCCTCCTTGGCTCCACCCAGAAAATGTCTCTTCAGAAACAAATGGATGGCGCTCATGGATGCCATTTACTCACCTTATCCAGAGAGTGAGAGGCGTCTACAGTGCGCACCTTGCCTTGTTTCTCATACAGTTCAATAATTGGTCGCGTAGACTGCAGGTAGGTTTGGATTCTGCATGAAAAATATGCCTGGTTATTGGGGCCAGATGACACAGGGGACTCAAAAGAGACACAAATTAGGTCAAAAACAGACATGCAGGTATCCGACACTCAGCTAAATGGGTCAGACAAATCTATACCAATCATATGCTTGATGTACTTTGTTAGACAGAAAGAAATCTGTTCATGAAATCAATTAGTGGTTAAAGGCAGCAGTACAAACTTCTGGAGTTCAGTACTATTATAGTCTGAAGTGATGCATCTTGTTTATGTTGCAAGATTATACCTTTTCTCCAAGCTTTCTCTGTTGTCGTCTGTGCGTCCACTGCTCTTCCCTCTTTCTAGACATCTGTCGATGCAAACCTGTGGACGACAAAGAAATAAATCTTGTGCTCAGTGTAAGAGGATTTCTGAGGATTTCACCTCAGTTCTCTGTATTTATCTGAAAAAAAAAGCTGAAAGAGTTTTAGCTTTCAAGTTTCCATGACGCACCTCGTTGCTGCAGTCAAAGAAAAGCACAAATTTGACATCTGCTTTGTCAACCATAACGGTATTCCACCCCGTAAGGTTGTCCTCGTTGCGGGGGAAACCGTCTATGAGGAAACGGAACCGTTTATCGTCTTTGTGCATGGACTCTTCCATTGCCTTAGAAAACAGGAAACAACAACAACGTGAATTCATTAAACAGCCGTTTATTCAACTGACCAATCAAAATAAACATTGACGCGCAAATTCTACTCAATGTTCTCTGTATACATCTACATAAAAAAACCCAAAAAAAAACAAACAAAAACTAGTCTTGGATTGGAAACCATATTATTTTATCAGGAACAAAAACAGAGCTGCAACTACTGATCATTTTCTTTAATTATTCTTAATTTCATGTCAAAAATAATAACAGCAAATCACAATTTACCTTTTTTACCATTACCTTTTGCACTACCCTCATTCCCACGAAACCAAAGTCTCTCAAGGACCATAGTATAGTGTGTATATAAGTAGCTATATATATTATTCTGTGTGTAGAGCATGAAGGGGCTACAACTTACATTTCATTGTGTTATTGTGTAAATGCCAAATAAATGAACCTTGTAACGTAAACAATGTCTTTAAATTATGCGTTATGTCTCACCAACAGACCAAAAACATAATCCTAATGATATGAAACCAGAAGAAACACTGAATCCTCACATTCCTGAGGATAGGAGAGGGAAATGTTTTGTGTATTTACTTACAGTCGCTAGTATATACGAGACTGGGAGTATCTTTTCCCTTTTAACAGCTCTCAACATGGCGACAGCTGAGCCGGCGGCTTGTTGCTAACGGTGCTAAGAATGAAACTACAGCAGAAGTACTGACAGAGCCAACAGTGTTTACCTGAGGGAGAACCGGAGGGCGGGTGCTATGCTGACACCATGGCGCCGTCAGTCGGTACGGCGTTATTAGCTGTAACCTGCATATGAGAGCAGTGCAGAGCGGGCTGCAGCTAACCAGCAGGGCTCGCTCACATGCACGAGCAGAGGTAGAGCTGCTTCCCCTGCTCAGGTAGACATTACTACACTATCTTTAATAGCAAACTGTTGTTTGCTGTTATATTAATGCTCTGAATCCCGTATATTGCACCTTAAATAATTGACATGTATAAATGTAATCAATGTATCGATTGTCACTGTTAAACAGCCTATAAATTGAGTGATTGGCTTGGTTTCAGCACTAAATAAGATAAGTTCTGCCCGGATACTGGCATGATTAGCCAAGAGAGTAGAATCAAATTAAAATATTTTTTTTGTATAAGTCTGTGTCAGAGTTCAGTTGAGTTGTGCTAAATTACAAACAGGTCCTAAATAAAAGTGTCTGCGCGCAGGCAGACTTGTTAGGATTTGTGTCTTGCTAGGCGAACACGAACCTGATCTACAGCATGTTTTTGGTGCATACCTTTCTGAGTAAGTTGATGGTGATCTCCACAGGGACAATGCTGCCCTCCTTGATGTAGCTGTCAATGAGCTGTCCAAACTCTGATCCCTCTCGGCCTCGCTCTGCCCGCAGCAAGTCCCCAGCCGACAAATGGGTGTAGCTGTAATTCTGGGAGAAAGTGGCAGATGGTCATTTAAAAAAAAAAAAAAAGAAAGGTTTGTAGATTTCTATTAACACTAAAGATCTGTATTTGACAAGACGGCTTTTACAGACGGATTAAAGTCGTCTCACTCACAGGCCAGGAATACGTGTACTGAATGAAAGGAGCCTCGATGCATAGCTTCCATTCAGGCCTAACCACCGTACATGAAGCACAACGGCCAACGCCCAATAACATCCGTGAGCAGAAATAGTTATACAGCCTCTTCAAGAAGCGCTCTCTCTCCCTCTCAGTCAAACACACACATCAAATAATCCACAGTGGGCAGAGTGAGTGCATAACAACTTCAAAACAGACAAGATCAAATACAATTTTTCATGAATGGAAACTGTAATCATTTCTTGAATTTACAGTCCGCGTTGAGGTGGATTACATATGTTGAAGTATGACTCGTCATCCCTTACACCTGTATGGGTGTAAATTACTGAGCCAGTAAATGTCTAAGTCACCAACTGCTTCTGTTTGTTCAAAGTCGATGGTGGAGTGACCAAGCCCAGTCCAGACTCATACTGACCATGACATAACTTCATAGATGAGCCAATGATGAGGTTACAACATAGAGGAAATGTCAATAGAGTATCTCTCTGACTCTATCAGGTATGTGTGAAGCTCCTTAATTGAGCTTATTCATTAAGGCGTTTGACTGCACAACAGCGGGACACATTTTATTTTCACTGCTTTGACTCACATATGAGAAATTAATACATGGAGTTTCCGAAGAATGAAGAACATTAAAACTGTACTTTGTAGCTCCTGTAATCCTGCACAGGGTTGTATATGGGCGCATAAACTGAAGGCTATAACCTGTGTGGCTAACTAGCTAGCTGGCTAACACACAGGTTCATTTTAGAGGACAATTAGAAGTCAATGAAATGTAGGTATTACCTTATTAAAAGGCCCAACCACCCTGAAATCATCTTAATAACATTCTCGTCACGGCATGCTAAATATTAACCATCAAAGCAGGTAGTTGTTATTGTCCTTTCTCTCGCCAGCTCTCGTAAATTACCTCCACGATTTTGGAGCATTGGGTCCCTTTGCCGGCACCAGGCCCGCCCAGCACGAACACAACCTGCGGCTTCATCATCTGCGACATCCGGTACAACAAGCTGTGCGCCCTCTGAGACACGTTACCGAGCAAAGAGCCGATCATAAACCAGCGCCAGCAGCAACAGAAGTGAACCGGCTGGGGTGGGGACAAATATAACGAGCCAAGCTGACCGGTGAACGCGTGTCAGTTTTGGTGAGTAGGAAGTCGACGGGCCAAACGACACCACTTCCGGTGTTGACTTCAGCGACCAATGGGGGTTTCACACAGGAGTGATGCAGCACGTTAGCCACGCCCACTTGCACTTGTTTTTTTTTTCAATGCAGGGGTCGGGTGACGCCCCTCCCCTGCCTCTCTAGCATCAGCACCTCCAAATTGAACAAAACGGCTGGAAAAAGGATGCTCTCCGGTCCGCGATGCTCACCAGCTCGAGGAGACGTAACGATGAGGCGACACACCGCGAGACGCTCGAGCGGCTGGGTATAGTCACTGTTTCTGCACGTTTATGCTGCCTCGCTGCCCCCATTCATGATGCACCATTCATGCATCCCCAAGAATGGAAACACACTGCGAGGAAAACATTAAAATAGCCTTTTACAGCCCTGTTTTCTCGCCTTTATAAGACACATTATCGCTTCCTTTTTTATGAAGCTTCTTTTCATGTAGGTCAAGGTGATGAAGAGCCCGATTTTGTCTTTTGAGGGCGCCGCGCGAATGTAGGGCTAATACAGGAAAGCCAAGCAAACAAAAGGCATCCAGCCCCCCTCCTCTGACGCACCTGGCTGCCCTGTCGCCACTTGACATGACAGCGCAGAGCCGGGAGCAGAGCAGCAGGATCAAGGGGCACCGACGTGCAGCCGGACGTGTGGACTCGACGAGGAATAGAGGAGCATCCGGACGCACGGCGGAG
This sequence comes from Anarrhichthys ocellatus, assembly GCF_004355925.1. Taxonomy (NCBI): domain Eukaryota; kingdom Metazoa; phylum Chordata; class Actinopteri; order Perciformes; family Anarhichadidae; genus Anarrhichthys; species Anarrhichthys ocellatus. Next base: position 7,881,285 of record NW_022280045.1, read on the forward strand.
AAGCAGCAGCTGCCCAGGGGAGGCCGGATTGCAGTTTCTGGGGACGAGCGCCAAGGGCAGTGCGGCAGTCAGCAGGCAGACCGGGGGGAGGAGGCTGCGGAGATCTGTGATACTTCCCCCCCAGGCCCAACCGCGCTCTCACCTCCGTATTATCCTGCAAATACGATGGTGGACGCTTTTATGTTTGATCTATGGTGACTCTGATACTCCCCGTAATTTTCTTTCCTTTTTTTTTCTCCTCCTTCCCAACCAATCAGTGGTGATGGGCAATTAAAATATTTAGATCTGCTCTTCAGGCAAGGGTGGACCCCGGAGGGGACTGATGTGCATACTGGCCAGGTATCATTTGCTCCCCACTTCTCTGGTTTTGCTCATTTTGCTAGTCGCCTGCACTATGGGCTGTATTCAGAGCATTGCATGCAAGCCCCGCATCAGACGGGAGAACATTGTGGTGTATGAGGTATCCGCCTCTATCGACCAGTGTCCCACCATCATTGAGGAGAACTCACCGATTGTGCTCCGTTACAAGACGCCTTACTTCAGGGCCTCAGCAGGGGTTGTGATGCCACCAGTGCCCCGCAATGAAACCTGGGTGGTTGGCTGGATCCAGGCTTGCACCCAGATGGAGTTCTACAACACCTATGGTGATATTGGCATGTAAGTGTAAAGCAGACCCTGATCAGACAAACCTTTTGTCACTGAATGTGCTCAGTGTGTGTTTAGGTGTGTTTAGTGTTTGGATGTGCACACCTGTTTCCAGTAATATTACACACTCAGAACATCTAGATCACAACCCTGCACCTGCAAAACACTTTGTCCTCTTCTGTCCACTGCCGCAGGTCCAGCTGGGAGTTACCAGAGCTGCGAGAGTGTCGGGTCAAGGCCATCAGCGACTCAGATGGCGTCAGCTACCCCTGGTACGGCAACACCACAGAGACAGTCACCCTGACCGGACCCACGTCCAAACCGTCACGCCTGACGGTCAGCATGAACGACAACTTCTACCCCAGCGTGACCTGGGCTGTGCCCATCAGCAACAGCAACACGCCCATGCTGACCCACATCACCAGGGACCAGAGCTTCATCACCTGGCTGGTGGCCATGAACTCCGTCACCAAGGTAGGACAAAAACATGGAGAGCAGCTCGACATTGGAGATATATCAGTTTGCTCCCACTTGCATCAAACTCGTATCTTCATAATGCTGCGTTATTTCTCCAGCGTTTTCACAGTTGTTTTGCAGATTTGTCCTGTGCAGTTTAAATGAAGAACGCTGGCTATGCATCTTCAGAGACTGCTCTTGCATTACACACACAGACTGACTGTGATGTAATCATCTCCCCCTGCACTTTCTCTTTCTGGTGTAAAGTTACAAAGTACCTCCTCATTGCCTTCAACTCTGCTGAACAAAGCCTCCGTAATGGCCCAATAGGAGACAGTCTAGCTTAAAGTGTGTATCAAAACACTTCCAGTATTCATGTATTGGCTTTGTGGAAGAGTTGTATTCTTTTTAGGATGTTACAGAGAAGGTTGTCAGGCTTGTTTGCTTCATTGTTGGTCAATAAGTTAAGAGCAGAAGAAGAGTATGTATTCAGGGACAGAAAACTGGTGTTAAAATTCTGCATTTTAGCCAATTTTTCTTTGTGTAATTTAAGATAAAATTATATTTAACAAAGCTGAAGTAATACATTAGGGTGTACAATAACTACATATCTATTAGCAGTAGAAGACATGATGCACAATCAACTTAAGCTTTAACAAAACACTTTTCATGTACTTAATATAGAATGTACCATGCACAAATAAATGTATACAGTACTGACCAATATAACATTCCCCTCCTCCAGGAGCGTATCGTGTTGCAGACGGTGCGGTGGCGGATGCGGGTGGACATTGCTGTGGACCCTGACATGCCTCTGGGCTCTCGGGCCTCGTTGGTGGGTCGTCCCTACCAGGAACAACCGCACATCCTCAACTACCAGGAGCCCATCCCTCCCAACGCGCTGGGGAGGCCGAATGCCAACGACGCCCAAGTGCTTATGTGGAGGCCACGGAGAGGAGCGCCACTAGTGGTCATACCGCCAAAATAAGAGGGTGAAATGGTTGCACAGACAAAAGAATAATTGTTCCCTCCTGCAGAAAAGCCGGCACGATGAAGGTGATGAAGTCATGAAGCCTATGTGAGAAGAGAGATGTGACGGTTTCACTGCGCTTGAGATGCCAGTTGCTCATTGTCCCTGAAAGATTTAAGTAGGCCATTATAACAAGCCAGAGTGGATATTACGTCGGCTTGGTGTCAGAATGGAAGTCTACAACAAACTAATGTCAAGGGCCTGGGGTTGCATCAAGGCTTTTTTGGCCCCCAACAAGTTTTGGACTGCATTAAAGAGTTCTGCCTGCTTTTTAGTGAAGAAGGAACGCTGTTTTTAGACGTACCACAAAGGTATTAGTACACAACGAGAACTGCACCCTGCATCCTTATGTAGATCGTATTGCATGAGAGAGTGAGCGTGACAAGAAAAACTGTCCTTGAGAAGTTTAAGAATAGCATTTGTTTTATATAACTTGATACCTGAAGACATTTTGATTGAAAAGTCAGCCAAAAAAAAAAACCCCTGTGGGCTGGTTAAACCTCGTCAGTGCCAACAACGGCCTTCAGCACACTCAGCACAGAGTTAAAGGATGTATTCAGAGAATTTAAAAGAGACAAAGTATTATATGAATCTTTTTAGGTTAAGATTAACTCATGCATCAATCAGATTGTATTAAGAGCACCCACCTCGCATAAAAGTCTGGAAGAAAAACAAATATGCTGTAGTTTTCACTGGAGCTTTTCTAACACACCAAACTTATGCACCAATTTATCAACTCCCTCGCCTCTGTCCTGCAGCTGATATTTTATTCAGATGGGTGACAAACTATCAGAGAGGGGAGTTGGACCTCTTACCACACTAGATACATAATGTCAGCTATGCTTTCAATAAGTGCAGTGTAAATGACTTGGATTAGTGCCATACAACGAATTTAAAACAAGAGGGTGATAGCTGGAATGGGGCCGAATTGTACTCAGGCCTGAGGTAGATTTCATGTGGCACTAATCAAGCCATGTTGCACTACCAAGTTACATAACTCTTCCTATCAGGGAATCTAAATGTACTCTTAATAGTTTCCTTGGTGTTGAATTAAACCAGACTGAATTTTGAAAATGATTCATTTGAATTAGTGCCATTATTTAACATTGGTTTGTATGAGGTCATATCTCAGTTTCTCCTCACGTCATTTAATGAATATTATTTGCAGTAGTTCTGCAGATAATCCTAGACGAAGGTTTCCTGTGTCATGGAATGTCCAGTGGCTCATCCTGGGCTCAGTCCAAGTTCCTGCCTGCCACTCCACACAGGAGTCACATGACTCATCCTCCATCTGTGCTTCTCTCCAGGTTCACGCCTCACCTTCTCAGTCTGCCTGCTCGTTTTTTCTCCCGTCTGTCCACCTCACCACACTCACTATCTCCATCCAAATACACTCATTCGCTCTGAAATCCACAACTATGCAAAGATTATCTGTGTCTGTAAACAAAACCAGAAAGAGAAAGATGCGTATTTTTGTGCATCTGCCTCAATCTTTCTTATTTGTCAGGGTCATTGTTGAACAAAAATGGCTGTTGTAAATGTAAAATACTCAGATATTAAAATAGGTTATATTAAATCAGTGTGTCTACATGTGTCGCCGCGCCGCTGCTCATTCAGCCATCTGTTGCTATAGAGACTGGTTTGGTTTTGCAGAGTGCACTGCAACTGGAACTGAAAGAACAACAGTTCAAAATATTCATGGGTGTGCCCAGCTCTGTGTGTACGCATTCGTGTGTGTTGGAGAGAGTGTGCACACATACACACTCACAGCTCCAACGTATCCATTCATTTCACTTTGAAGTAAGAAAAAAGATCAAGGCAGAGCTGGTTGCTTGAACATGGAACTATGCCTTAATTTATTCATTTGTTCTCACACAAAGACCCTTTTTTTCATTTAAATAACAGCAGAATGAGTGCTTCTGATATGAATACTCAGACTGTGAGCAAGGTCAAAGCAGTCATACCCCATCTCATCTCATATGACCAAAGTTAACCCCTCCTCTTTGCAGCAAGTTTGCTCCTCACTCCACCACTAGATGGAAGCTCTGTCGAGGAGTTTCCTCTCTCTGAGGAAGCCGCTGTCAGCAACATCAATAGACTGCCCTTTTTGTTCAGTAAATACATTTCCCCATATCCCATCACACATAATTACACATACAGTATATTGAACTATAAAATAATGGCTTCCAAATATCCACTCGGCCATGGTTTCATCACAATCTCCTCCTGGTCCCTGTAAATTGCACTTATAGAAAGCTACGTTTCCATGGGATCATTCTGTCATACAGTATGTGAGTTTTACTGCAACAGTCTCTGTTGGAATGGAAAGTTAGCTCCACTGTGAGAAGAAACTTAAATAAATACATCGACAAAGGACGAGTACATATTGTTGACCCCCATCTTTTGTGCGTAGCAGGATTTCCCCAGGAGGGATGGGCAGCCTTCAGCTGTAATTGTTTGGCAGTAACAGGTTTTTATCACTGACACTTTTCATATATTCTTAATTTCCGCGTGTCAAACTCTCTGTCACAGTGCTCTGAGTCCTGCTCGGGTTTCTGTCGTGTGTGTGTCGTCCCTTCTGTCGGGTAGCACGCTTCACAGAGCGTCTCTGTTTATACTTTGATGGCGCTGCCACTGGTCGGTTTGCGCTCTTTGCTGTAGAGAAATGTGGCAGCAATAACCAGCACTGCCCCAAGGAAAAATACACTGAGAAAGGCGGGAACAGGGAACAAAAGAGAGAAAATAAAGAGGCATTAAAAAGTGAATTCAGTAAACAAACAGCTGTGTACTCGGCTCATGTCATGTAAACAAGTCAACAGTTTGGACACTGAACTTAATGCTACTGACAGCATGCTAACATGTTCACAATGACAATGCTTACATGATGTACATTTCCTGATGTTTAGCAGGTGTTGTGTTTGCCATGTTGACCATCTTAGTTTGGCATGTTACCTAGCTGAGGCTAATTGGTTTAGCAGCGATCTAGCATAAACCAAAGTATTGGAAAACTTGAAACTTTGACCTCCTGTTGCATTAGATTAAAAGTCAGAAGATCATAAAGCCATGCAGCTCACTAGCATTGTAAAAAAAATAGTGAGATAATTATTAGTCAGGAATTAATTTCAAACCGAAATTAAGCCTTGTGGGAGTGTTCGTGAGCATGTATATGTTTACCATGTAGGGTTAAAGTCCTCCAACAGGAAATATGAAATAAGTGAGGACATGATGATGGACAGAGAGGTGGCGAATCCCTTGAGGATGTTGTCTGCATATTTAATGACCACTGCTACGACCAACCCGCCCAGAGCCTGCAGACAGTTAGAAAGTAGTAGTAGTTTCATTGACAATTTGACAAATGTGAGATTGAAGAGAAACCTAATGATCAAACCTGCAAGGCAATGACTGTGCAGGTGACGGTGTTGTAGCCCTGAAACATTCCAAACTCTCTCACCATCTGGCCGTCATACACTATCATTCCTACCAAGCCAAACACAAAGCTGAATAAACCTGGAAGAGACAAGGAGGGACACAGAGGTCAGGTTTGGGTTGAAACTGCAAGGTATAGTGATGTTTCAACTGATCTTAGACAGGAAACATTAATAAACCACTCATTAACTCTTAATAGGTCAGTAATAAAACATTGATAAGACCAACTTTTGGGATGCCAGGTTGCGCAAAATCCCTTTCCCCAGCCAACACTTTTCAGTTGAAATTTGTTTCTTTCAGAAACAATTTTTATTTAGGATACAATTAAGAAATAATTTGGAAAATGATGACAACTTATTCCAGTTTATGTTTGTGACACACAGAATATAAATTTCTGTGAGTGTGAGATGAGGATGGGTTAGTTTAAACGTCTTATTCTAGTTTATCTATAACACACACACACCATTATTGACTCAACACATATTGTCTCGAAGTCATCTAACCAAGCAAACGGAGGTCATAGTTACCCACCCAGCTGTATGTTACGGACCCACACACTCTGTTTAGTCTCCTTGAGGATTTTCTCAAAATAAACTCCAGCGAAGCCACTGGACACACAGGCCATCATCACAGCCATCAGTCCCACAAACCGGGAGCCTGCCGACAGGATCTTCTGCTCAGTGTCACCTTCAGACTTTGTGGGCCACTGTGGAGGTTACAACACTGATCATAACATGCAGGGACAGGCTCAGATGGGAAATCTGTCAATTAGAGTAATACAACTCATTTAGGACTAAAACATCTGATGAGTCAATATAGTCATATTCCACATTCATGCAGCAGATAAAACGGTGCAGATGTAAATTGCTCAGGGACTTTGCAGGCTCAGTGTCAGCTGGTACCTGCACTAGAGTGACTCCTGCCATGAGGAAGAGCAGGGACAGCCACTGGTAGAAGCCCAACCTCTTCCCCAGCATGGAGATAGAAAACAGTGCTGTTGTGAGGATCTTCAGCTGGTATGTGACCTGTGTGGAGCACAACACAAACACAACGCTAAGCAATAGTTGGGTATGTGACTATGACAGAACACTTATACATCATCCTGAGCAAACTTAGAAAAGTCAGCTGGTTAGCTTAGCTTCCAGTCAAGGTGAATTAACCAGCTGTTGGCCGTAACATTAATTGAAGACAGATATGAGAGTGGTATAAATCTTCTAACTTTCGCTTATTGCTACTTATAGAGTTATGAATATGGTACCAATCGTTGGGTCAGCCACTTTTCACCAAAAACTTTCAATGGTGTAAGTATTTGATTCTCAAAAGGGGATTTTGCATATATGTCTTTATGTTATTTCAGGTTACAAACTGATGGAACAAAGAAAGTATAATTAACACATTTAATGGAAATTTTAGGATATTATGCATTCTCTTTAAAGAGAGACTTTATGTCTCTCCAAACAGCAAGCTTTAGTGCCTTATGCAATGACCAACTACAGAACAAGATAAGATGGCCTTCATTGTTCTGTGAGATGCTGTTTTTATACCACGAAGATAATGTGTACTCGACAGTCTCCAGTGTATAAGACACTGGCTTCTCCTCTGTCCTTTGCTCATTTGCGCATTTTAATTAATTTGCATGTGCTGTGAATCCGACTGCAGGCGCTTGAATTACACTTACAGAAAGGCAAACGTTGACTTTGTTCTTTATTCAACAGAAATTGCCACCATACACAAAAATAATAGAGAATATATTTTAAAGGATTTATGTAAAACTATAAAAATTATAAAAAAAACATTTCCCCCTGACACATACCAAGCTCTGTAAATTCATGGCTACACAGTACGGCAAATATCCAAACCATATGGAAACCAATAACACGGACACACACACACAAAGAGACAGACACACACACACACACACACACACACACACACACACACAGTGAACTTGAACCAGTACATTCATGTGCTACCTGATAGGTGGCTGCGTCCAGGTTGGATAAGGCAACATAGAGCAGATTGTTCTGCAGAGTGTAGATCCCTGCAGGAATAGCCAACTTCATTGTCTCCACAGGCTTGTTAACAATCTCCTCCTTCAGCAGCCGCACACTGAAATCTGGCAGAGACAGAGAGGGTGTTGTCAGTAATTTAATCAAGGGACCACCCAAGGACTGAAGAGGCATTGAGCAGAGACAGAGAGGATCTGACAGCCAGGAAGATTTGAGGACATTTATATGAGATATTGTGCCCTGTAGAGCCTTCAAATAGACTACTAAGTGAATGAAAAACAGAAACTGCTTACTGTCACCCTTCTAACTCACTGTTCTCCTTGAAGACGAGGAGGGTGCAGACGAGGATCTTGAGCAGCTCGGCTGACACCACGGCGGATGAGGCCAGGTAGCGGGGGCTGTCTTCCTTCAGGGTGCGGGAGTAGCGCATGGTGAGCACCAGCGAGGTGGTCTGCAACACCAGCACCGCCAGAGACAGATACTTCAGCCTGACGGAGTGTGGCGGTGACACCACCATCGTGGACGACTCTGTGCCAGAGTGAGCAGACAACTGAGGAGTCTTTGGGATGGACAAAAAAAAGAGGAAGATTGAGTGAGCCTGGTTCAGTCAGAGAAATGAGGGATTCCCCTGCAGCTATATAATATAATAATATTAAGAAAAACCTATAGAGGGAGCATGAAAGTGAAAAGCAAAGGAGAACAGTGGAGGGTGTCTCAGAAGAGTCTGAGAGAGGAGAGAGAGTAAGTGTGGAACAATCAGGAATGCTGGTCAGTAGTTAGACAGAAAGTGGAGCCTGGGGCTGTGCAGGGCATTCCTGCAGACCTGGAGCCCATTAAACAAGCATCAGACAAGAAATAAGAATTATGGGGTCAAGGGGGAAAATATGGTATTTTACAGTACAACTCAAAGTACAAAACAGCTGTTATCTTCTGTATACTTAGTAAAGAAGACTGTCCTCCACCAACAGAAACAAACTGCTTATTCAGGAAGGAGGGACTGATGAATTATGAATGAAGCTTCAAGTGACCAGTTTGTTATCAAAAAACGGCCTTCTTTTTCTTTTCACACCAAATTTTTTATTAAACTTTTAAAATTAAAATGTGTCTGTTATATTCCATTTATCATCTGGTTGATGATATACCTATTGTGAGTTAGTTCTGCCTGTTTTAATGTTCTGTTCTAAGACAGGAAACGTTTTGTGTGCTTGTGTTTGTGATTCTGACATCCACAAGGCAAATGTGTCCTCTGAGGCAATACAGGTAAACTATATTTAAGTATCTCATAAAAATCAAATTAGAGCAAAAACTGTCTGTGATCAGTAGAAGTACTCTCCAGAGTATTCATACTATTTTACATGGGTCTTCTTAATAACATTTGATAATGCTATCACTGGTGTAACAGTCAGGGGGTAGAAGATGTACTCAGATCCTTTAGTTAAATACAATTACCAATACAGCAGTGTAAAATACTACAATACTCCAAGTCCTACATTAACAATCCTACCCAATAAAAGTACATAAGTATTATAGAGCCTATATTTTAGATGTAAAATAATCCAATATTATAATATAAAAAAGCAAAGAGATAGATGAGATAAAAGTACAACAAACAAATAACATTTTTTTTGTAGCAGAACACATTGTTACATCTGCATCAATAATCTAATAATATTAGTAATAATAGCTGATATCACTCACTGGGGCTACTTCTGCAGAACAAATGTGCTTTAAATACTTTTTACTGATAATACTTAAACCTTTTTACCGAAGTAGGATGATGAACGAGGGAATTTACACTGTTGTATTTGTACTTTTACTTAACTAAAGGGTCTGAATACTTCTTTTATCACTGACACGCACACGCACACACACACGCACGCACACACGCACCTGCTGTATCACAAGATGTCAGGCTTCGGTAGTCTACAAGTTGGATGTAATTTTCACTAAAACGTTTTGTTTCTCTACACAGCACGCTGTTCAGTCTAGTTGTTATTCATAACCTGTCATGCATTAAAGGTTAGGTCGAGAGAAATTAGGTAATTATTACCAGTCTTGTGACTATGGTGTCCTGGAGGCTTGAAGACGGACATTCTTCACTCTTTTGCCTTACATGAAAACTTGACTGAAGCATCTTTTCATCATCCAAATGCCCCTAAATTCAAAAGAAATTGAAGGCAGAACATGAGGCAAATCATACTCAACTTCTGCAGCGATGTCACTTCTAGAGTAGGTCTGCTACAGCCCCCTTCAAGAGGTGAGAGGAACTGAGGGACCGTTGCTGGGTTTTCTGAGGTAAAACTGAAGCGTGTGAATGGCTCAGGCGGATTGTTCGCTCTAGCTAACGTGTACCTGGATCTGACTGACCATAACACTGGTTGTTCCTTCCCGCAGTTAAATCAGTATTTTCTTATTTCAAGCACACAAACCGTAAAAGTTATTTGGTGAAAGTACCGCAGGAGGGACTGTGTAAATCTGTGTGCTCTTTTACTGAGAGATAAAGTCCACTGAGCCATGTTATAAAATGGTTGTATATATATTCTACTATGGTTTGTGTCTTTTGGTAGAAAGAGGCTGTACAGCAAGCCACGAGGGCCAAAGAAGTGTTGACAGTACAAGAGGTGTGGTTCAGCACACTGACCTCCTTATGTAGCAGCTCTGCTTAGCTGAGGGCCACTGCTACACAATCCCTCTCTGTTGGTGTGTGTCAATGTGTGTGTGTGTGTCCTTCTACACACACCTAAAACAAACTCTCCTCTCTATCTTTCTGAGAACATTTTCAGAACACTATCAGCTTTCATTTGCAGTTGCCACACTCTAAACAATTTCACCGTAAAATAACGGTAACTTGCTGGCAGCAGGGACGCCAGTAATTTACAGTTTTTTTACGGTGAAACTACCGTAATTTACTTTTACGGTATCTTACCGTATACTGGATTTCATTATGTGACAGTAGGATAACTGGGTTTTACGGTGATTTTACGGCATATGCCAGAATGTTACCGTTTATTTACAAAGGGTAATACAACCCAATACTTTTGCATTTAATTCCCAACAAATAAAAGAATAACAATAAACATTCAACACATAATTATTGCAGTTGAATACATGTTCTCAAGACAAATAATAAAGGGACATTTGTATTTCATCACAAAACTCACAATGTACTGCATGTTTAGAAGAAAACAAATAAAACCATGAAATCTTTTAATGACCGGCTTAACTGAACTCATGAGGAACTCAGACAAGGAGCGCCGAGATCGAAAAGTGGCCGATGGTATGCTACTTGTTCAGTGGTAGGTACCCATCCCTGGAGTGGTATGCTACTTATTCAGTGGTAGGTACCTATCCCTGGAGTGGTATGCTACTTGTTCAGTGGTAGGTACCCATCCCTGGAGTGGTATGCTACTTGTTCAGTGGTAGGTACCCATCCCTGGAGTGGTATGCTATTGTTCAGTGGTAGGTACCCATCCCTGGAGTGGTATGCTACTTGTTCAGTGGTAGGTACCCATCCCTGGAGTGGTAGTTCACTGTCAGACAGGCACACCAGTGCCGTCTCTTGATGCATATGCACATTTAATGTAAATTGGTTTGATTCACGAACAGTGATGCCGTAAATGTATTTTTTTGACTTTATTGATAAAGTAGCGCAACATTGCGTCATAAATTAAGGAATGTATCTATTTTATCTCGTCCATTTACTTGTTCGGATATATGAAATGACAATAAAGTGATTGAGTATTTACTGATATGCCCTGAAACTGATATTATAGCCAATTTATGTATGTATATACATATATGTATATATACATACCACTGATATAAATGGCATACCACTCTAGGGATAGGTACCTGTGGTCGCTGGGCGTGGTTGGGCGCAGCTGCAGAGGGGACAGGGTGGGGGGGAGTGGTTCAGGGAACGGTGCTGTGAAGAGGTTTGATTAGCCGCAGCTGAAACTGGTCCTTGATTGTCTCTCTCCCTATATAAACAGTAGTAGGGATGGAGGAGTAAGCAGGAGACAAGAGCTGACAGGACGACGGGCAGGACGAGACACGATCCTGACGAAGGCCTGTATGGCGGTGCGCTCGGGGGCACGGCAGGAGAGCGCACGGCCGAGACTATCCTGAACTGCATGAATAAATAAAGAACATTACGAAAACGCTATTTGAGTGTGTGCTGACGTCTTTGTGCTGACAGGACCCACGGCGGTAACAAGAACCTGTTACAGTACCTAACCCTGAACAACAGTGGCACACCCCAGGGATAGGTACATACCTCTGAACAACAGTGGCATACCATCGGCCACTTTTCGATCTCGGCGTCACTCCCTCAGACACTGATTTAAAATAGCATTAGGAAATACTGTAAGATACCGTTTTTAATCCACTGTAAATTTACAGCAATTCATTACAGTGCAGCTATGCAAGGATCTTCACATTTTTTTATAAAATCGTTTGCTAAAGTTTACTTGTCAGCTGCAGGAATATTTAAACTCCTAACAAGCAGCACCCCATTGGTGGCTCGGTCATTACAAACTCATCCTGCGCAGCCTACAGAGTTTTTTAAGTTCTTGTGGAGATCCCAAAATCTCCAAAGATACCAAACATGTCAGGCTTCTTTTGTGAGACGACAATATTTACCTGCTGTTGGATGAGAAAAGAGTCCAGTTGTTGATTTCTGGACAACACACTCGTATCTTTCAAAAGTCCTGCATCCATGTGATGTTGCCAAAGGAAGTTACTAAAGCTATAGTGTAAAGTAGATTTGAAGCAGGAGACGGTGTGCAGTGATATGAATTAGATGAAGTTGAAAAAAAGTTCTAAGGTCATCGTAGGAAGATGCAAATATGTGTCACCTGTTGGCAGGTGAAACAGACGTTATGCAAAGATTTCTTCCCCATGTGTCAGCTGGCTTAGCTCATATACGCTCTTCCCGCCTCCTTCCCTTGGAGGACAACCGGTTATAAAATGACTCAACTGAGGTCATAATCATGAATGCCACGGTACAGTCATTTCCTGAAACAAGAGAACAATACAATCCTCTGATCGGCTGGAGCTTTGATCACATTGAAGCTCTGGCAGCCTCAGGACCAATCAGTTATTGTGAGCAGCTGAGCAGAGAGCATGGGAACCCCATCAGAAGAGAACTGATGGATGCTCTATAAGCAAGACGTCATTCGCTAAAAACCTTTGTTCTGATATATTGTGTCTGCCGTCACAAATTAATTGCATGGCATTGATATCTGAATATCCAAAGTGGTTTATTTGTATCGCTGCATCTTCACAAACCAGGTTCCCTGTAAGTGTCAGTACATTATCCCCTTTTTCAAAGCAGATGTGGCATCAGATAACATGAAAAACAGATACGTGGTGGACTCAGGTCAAAGAAAGCAGTGTCCCAGGTGGCTCTGGGTGGGGCGTCCACCAAGGTGTGCTCCATCTTTGGGACATTTGAGACAACTACGAGCACAGCTCTTATTCTGATAATTCAGCCTGCAGGATATAAGGTAACACAACACTACTGAGATAAACATGTCAAACTGCTGTCAATACAATAGGAGTGTATTGAGTCAAAAAGCCATCCCTGGCAAACAATCACTCATGTGTTTGACTTGAACAAATATTGAACATCACAGATTCATCAGGATGTGGATCCGGCAGAAGGAAATGTGGTAAGGAGAGAAGTGAGTGAGTGAATGAATCCAAGCAACCTCTAATTAATTAAAGGCTCATCCTATGGCTATTATAAGTTGTTTCTATTTCTGATGAGTAGCGTTTGATCAAACTGTCCCTGAAGGGATCTTGACAGATTGAAAGAGGCTAAACTAAAGACAAAAAGAGACCCCTCTCAAACTCTCCATCATACAATAATTTACCTGTTGGACTGGAGCTCAGCTAAGGACGTGGATGAAAGTGTCCGGACACTCACTCGCTGGATAGTCTTCTCCTTTTTGCTTCACTTATTCTAACACTCAAAACGTTAATCCGACCCCTATGTAGGGCAAACCATGGCCAAGACACAGACTATCTCACAGCTGTAAACTGGAAAATGTTGCGGTAAACGCTGAGTCCATACAGTCCCGACTAACTACAGTATATCCCTCTGTTCTCATGTAGGCTACTGACTATACACCAAACGTTTAGCGACTCCTGCTGGAGTAAAAACTTACTTTTTTATTTTTTTAAACCAAGTACAAAAAAAAAGTAAAACCATATAACAGCTAATTAAAGCAATCCTTATCGAAACAAAATGAAAATAGATCAAATATCATCACCAAAAATTAATATTTACACAAGCCAATCAGTAAATAAAAGTAGCAGTCTCGCGAAGTGTAACCTCAGAGGTTGTATCAACATACCAACAGGTTTCTGTGCGGGGGTACATTACTTTTTTTAGGTAACATTGAGCACTAACGTGCAGTTTGATGTGTTGGGAGTGATATCGTTGATGTTATCGAGGTTATGAGGTGAACAATTCATCATTTAATACAGCTGCAGATCAGTCTGGGGTTAATTACGCATCCACGAATCTATATGGACAGGCTCCCATTCATGCTGTCAAACTTTTATCGTCTGGCACCTTAATAACAATTTAAAATTTTTAAAAAGGGTAATGTGGCTTTATGAAATATTTGAACGTAAATGGACTTTGATTTGCTCCTATGCCTTTTTTGTTGTAGATAAAATAAGTGGATAAAGACTGAACACGCTGTGAATATGTAGCTGTATTGTTTTAATTAAAAGGAGAAACGTGTAGTTTAATATCAGGGTTTGAGATGTTAAATGTTGAGCCCTGTGGTTGAGCCGCGGTAGATGGCGCTGCAGCTCACGTGGACTCGACGCACGACGTTAAACGGTCCCGAAGAAGAAGAAGACCACGTGTTTCCTCTTCAGCCTGCTGCATGGGAGCGAGCATCTTGTAAATACATTATATTGAGCCAGAGAACGTTTTAAAAATGGTTCGTAAATTAAAGCACCATGAACAGAAGTTGCTGAAGAAGGTTGACTTCATCAACTGGGAGGTGGACAACAACCTGCACGAGGTCAAAGTGTTGCGGAGGTTTCACATCGAAAAGAGGGAGGACTACACCAAGTAAGACGTGTTATCTATAATAGTGCTGCTGGCTACTGTCAGTAAACATAATGCTGTGTGAAGACTGGAAAATCAAGCCAAGCTACCATAACAACACGATAAACGGTTTCATTTTGAGTTTAAGTAAAACAAAATGTAGCCGAAATAGCTAGGTTGAAACTGAAAACACAAATATTCATCTTCTTATTTGACCTGATTAGCTACACCACGTGAAATACCAGATATCGGAGCTTATAACCCTCAGAGACTGTTTTAAACAGTGCGTCAATATTTTCAAACCTTTAATTGTGTAATTTGAGTGAAAACATTAAATTTTTTTTTTTTTAAGGGAAGCAGCTGACAAGTGAATAGTACAGACGTATAAACCCAAATTCATATTTATAGTAGTGTACAGTACCGGTGTTTATCTCTCCTGTGTCTCAGGTACAACAAGCTGAGTCGTAACATCAGGGATCTCGCCAAGAAAATCCGAGACCTGGATGAGAAAGATGGCTTCAGAGCTCAGAGCACACATCAACTACTGGAGAAACTGTGAGTGTCTCCGTGTGATGTTGTGTCTTATAACTGTCAGTCAACACCTAGCGCCTGAATCACAAAGACATAAAGTGGCGTTTGTTTTCCATTGCTGCTTTAGAGCAGTCTTGGTTCATCTGTTTTAAAATCACAATAACAAACTGATAATCTTCTTGTTTCTTCACACAAGGTACTGCATTGGTGTCTTGCCCACCAGACAGAATCTGGCCCTCACAGATAAAGTCACAGCTTCTTCATTCTGCAGGTAAATCACAACACAAACATTTTAATCGAGTCCTTTTTGACGTGAACATGTATCACAACTCTTGTTTTCCGTCATTCATTTCACCTTTGTGGCTCCTGCAGGAGGAGGCTGCCGAGCATCATGGTGAGCCTCCGTATGGCTCAGAACCTGAAGACCGCCATCACCTTCATCGAACAAGGACGTATCCTTCACTACTTCCTTATTGCAAGAGTTTATATTTTGGGAGTAAAGTTTTACGCCTTGAGTTTCCTTTGAGTGATTGGTTAGTTTTGTCTACGTCCAAGTGTAGGAACTGTTTAGACCTTGACTCAGTCTCAGATGTGCGTGTTGGCACAGACATCGTCAAAGACCCAGCGTTCCTCGTCACAAGGTTAGTGTTCACATTTTGTTTCGTCTTCTCATAAATTGTGTTGAACCACTTTATGCAGCCAGGTGTCTTTCAGACAAAACCGTCCGTTCTGCAGAAATGGCAGTATAGATGCATGTGAAAAAGCATCTCAAGTGATCAAATACTAACTCAACACGGCCACTTTCTCCAGAAATATGGAAGATTTTGTCACATGGGTGGACTCTTCCAAGATCAAGCAGCATGTCATGAATTATAATGATGAGGTGAGTTTGAAGTGAATCGTTTCATCGGCTATTTTTTCTGGACTAAAGCATGATGCTGATGTCATACAACCACTGTGTTTCTTTTGCAGAGGGACGACTTTGATCTGGTGGCATAAGCCTGTTGTCTATCATCCATTCATCACCCTGGAGAATCACTCTACAAGAGGATGGACCATGTGTGCGCACATCCAGGGACAGATACTCGGGTGCAGGACCAAAATCTTAGCTGCAGGGCACAGAGGAGGTCTGCACACTGTCAGGCTCCAGGCTTTTTGGAGTTTCACAGTTTGAATAACTCAACAGTTCAAATTTTCTATCAACTGGGAAATTGTGAGAAGAAAATAAGTGTCAATAACTTAAGTTTCATCTGAGCAAGGGCAGAAGAAATGCCCAGGCTTTACTTTGTGCACCAAACACCTCTTGTTTGATGTTGTGAAAATGAACGACTAAAACCTGACTGACCTGATCTATTAACCATCCAAAATATGTGGATTCATCAGACTGTATTTGTGACTGACGATATTAACTGCGCCTTCAGCTGCATAGATTCTCAGTTGTTTTTTTCCTCATATCTCAATGTTTACTTGAACATTAGCAGTCATCACCCTGTGTACAGAGCAGCTTTTAGCGTTGTGTAGGTGACTGTCACCTGTACACCTGTACACACACACACACACTTTTAATATTGTTCTTTGTGTGAATATGAGCTGGCTTAACAGGATATGTACGTGATCATGGAAATGCTGGTTTGTAGGTGTGTGTATACACCATAAAGAGGACTGTCGCTCTCTGTTCATGATATTAACATAGCATGTGTCATAAATACAGCTGTGAAATAGAAAATACAATTTGATAAATATTTAATATTTTCAAAAAGACTTTGTTACAATGTAAACTCTGAACAATAAACACTTATCACAGTATTAAGACCTTTTCACAACACTTCTGCATATTCATACTTTGTTTCTCCTCAATGCTGAAACCCCTATTTCCAGTTAGTTCATTTATCAACATCCTGCTCTTAATATTCCAGTAAACATGAACTCGCCACGAAGCATTTGCTCCAATACATAAAGATGTCCTGTCACAGACCTATGGCTCAGTTTATACTCTATACATGGCATAAATCAAAGCTAGATAAAGCATAGAAATAGTTTTAACCTTCAATAAGGAAAGACTACGATCCCTTTAAGGCACCGGGTATATAACAAATGTAACCGGATCAGTTAAAGTGCTTGTTTTTCCAAAATGAAGCACCCTCAGAGTCCTTGTTGACAGTCCCATCAGAGCCACCAGAAACGCACATAGATGATGAGTGTGATGAAGAACACCGACACAGCAGCCACCTTGGCATACGTGGAGCGGGTATTGAGATATTTGGCGTCGCTGCGGTACATCTTCGACAGGCTGGACAGATTGCTGGCTTTTGTGTCAAGAGCTGAGGGAAATAAAGTATCGCCATGAGATGAACTGGATATTTACCAAGCAATCAATGAACATTACATCGAGTTGTGCAACAGTACTGACGTATTACTGCGAAAACATTCTTCCCAAAGGCAGAAGTAACAACAAAATAGTGATTGATTTCTGTGTTCTTGGTCATTTGTGTTTTGTGCAGGTACTCTGTGCTTTTTATTACAGTACTCACCAGTAAGAGATTCTCCTCTTTGCAGAACTTCCTCAATATTTGCCACCATAATTCTCTGGACATCCTGCAGCTCTGTGTTGATACTGCCAAAGTTCCTCCTGGCCCTACTGTCAATGAATGATTTCTTGGTTTTCTGGATGTACGTGTCTGAAACAATGCATGTATGACATCAGCTTAGTTAAAGATGTTCTTTTTGCATAAAGTTTAAGACAACATTTTCTTGAAAGTACCAGATCACGAATTCTCTTACCAAACTCGATGAAAGAGTACGGCCTCGTTACTGTGGGTACTTTCTTTCCGTACTGCTGATTGAACTCACTGTGGAGGTCTTCAAGGTATGCAAAGACCATCTTTTTGGGAAATGAAGCCTCACAGAGGAACAGGTAGCACACACCCTGCGCTATTAAGTAGCTGAGAACATAAAACAGTTCAGTCCGAATCAGTGGTTATGTATCTATGGCAATACCAATGTATGCAATATCAGAAAAGCAACGTGGGTTTTCCCTGTGGGACTACACGCAATGAACCAGAGTACTTTGAGCTTCTGGTGACTTACTGGAAGTTCATTTCCCCAGCCTCCAGGGTGCAGCGGTCCGGACTCTGAGCGTTCAGTTTACGGCACAGCTGCTTGGCTTGGCTCTGGTAATGCTGGAGGTCTCTTCCTGACTGACACAGATAAGCAACAAACATAGGTAAAGTTGTAAATGATGTTTTAAATCAACCAGAAACATCTTTTCGGTATTCAAACCGACGACAAACATTCATATACATTTCATTTAGCTAAAGTTTGAAATGGTTCTTTTTACTTCTACAGTTTTCAGTAAAATAACGTCCTGTTACATAGATGGACAGTAGGAATGTTACTACGTTTGTTGTTAGCTGACCTTAACATCAACAAAATAGGTTACAGATTTATTATTGCGTCATCGATTACCAGGTTACATGCCAACTTTCCCAATATATTAACGTTACCAAGAATCACATCAAAGTCTTGATTCTTGTTTGGATATATCTAAATCTCAGCGGATAAGCTAGCAGTCGTCACACATGATATTTTTGAATGGAGTTAGTTGTAGTTCTCTTCACACAGAGAGGCTACATGATGGGAATGCTAGCTTTCATTCAGACCTGCTCATCCTCCTGAATGGACGCAGTGAGCGGAAGTCCGTCCGTTAAACGAGTGATTATCGTCAGTGAAGTCATAACGACGCAGGTCAATGATCGGCCACGTCAACTGTCAGTTTTTTGTCTGAGACAGTTGAAACTTTAAAAAAAAAAGCTTCTCGTCTGTTTTTGCTGTCAACTTTGATGACGCGTAGGAATGAGCTGGACGAAGTTCCTGGTGCGCCGGTAAATTAGGTCCGAGTGGCAACGGGGTGCAATTTCAACTTCGTAGTCGAATTTCCATCGCATGAAGAGGTAGGATGCTTCCAAAAAATCGTATGGAAATTGTGCTTAGCGATGAAAAAAAAATAGTAATTAAAAACATATAAATATTTTGGAAATATTTGACTCGCTTCTTTATTTTCTAAGAGCTCGCCACTATCTTATCACTTTAACAGAGTGTCGAGCCATGAGCTCCGACCAGACAGCTGGCAGACGTACTGACTGCATCTCGACTGCTGATGCCTGTACTGAGCCGAGAGGTGCGGATGCGGTCTGGGTCCTGCTTCAGGAGTGAAGCCTCTCTGAATTTAAACCAGAGGAACCATGGACAAACCGGAGAGGTAATACTGCCCCCATTGTTGTACCTTTATTTTGCTATTGTTCGTTTACTTGGTTTCCTTTTTGCCATGTCGCCTCGGCGTTTCCTGCTGGCCGTAGAATGGCTGCTCTTTTCGCACCTTCCTTTTGTTATTACTTGTTTAAGGAACCCTGATCGTTGTCCCCTCTCTCCGATGTTGTGAAACGAGACGATGGTTGAAATTGTGCAGCTCAAAGGGAATGCATTTCCCCCTCACCTCTTGTTTCTTATTGGCTTGCCTAGAATTGTACAAGATAGCCCAGCAATGCACCGTTCATAGGCTGCAGCTTTTAATCTATATACATGTACAAATGTGAGCTAATTGTGAGGAGGATAGTGTGCGGTTCAGCTGATCCTGCAGCTGAGGGGTAAGTGCGTTTTAAGATCATTTATACCACAGGGATTTAAATCACTCCGCGTTTTCCTAGAGCTGACGCAACATACTGGTCAACGATAGCGTTATGTTAGCCATTGCTGCGGGTCTCCCAAGTCAATATGACGGTGGAGATGGGAGCACTTGTGCACGACCACACTTTAATCCCGTGAGCGCCACAGAACCCCCCCCCCCATTCACTAATAGAAATGAGCCGGTGGCTCGCTTGGCACAGTGGTATCCTCACAGCTTGAAAGGCCTTATTGTTGCGGTGCAGCTGGCACAACCACGCGCATGTTCTGATTGGTGTTTTCCCAGACCGGCGTGTGCATGATTCACACCAGGCTAGACCGTCTATTTTACGGTCTTTTCCAGAGTCGGTTGGGATACCCTCGTGTTTTAATGCTAGGGTGGGGCTCTTCATAACTAATTGATTGTGAAAAAAAAGAGTGATTCCCAAGCTGGAGTTCAGGGGAATCCTGCGAAAGGAAGACTAGTTTACTTCCTGTAATGATAATTACAGAGACCACACTCTCCACTGGATGTCTCTAATAAGGACAAATGCTCCTCAGATGATTCCCCCAGGGACCGAACCTTAATCAAGGGGCCTGTTTGTGTTCTGAGGCTTTTCTGCTCGTGGGGTCTTGCTTAAAATAATACGTTTGTGAACTCCTGTATCCAACCATACTGCCCTCATACCTGCGCCCCCAGGTGTGGCTGTAATGCTCAGGGGTGAGAAGGAGAGCAGCTGAGGAGGAGGAGATGGGCTGCACCTCCACCAAGCAGGTGTCTGCGGTGCCCAACGGCGAAGAGGGCCAGAATAAAGCCTACAGCAACGGGGACCTGCTCTCTGGTCAGTCTGTTTACTTTTGATCACATTTCCAATGCTCCTCTATTATCAGGTGGCTTTCCACTTGCTTGATACTCTTGCTTTATATTTGGGGTCAGACTGACCTTTTGATAAATTTGAGGTATATTTTTCTGATCATTTTTGGAGTATTAAATAATGTTGATGCTCTCAATATAATGAAGGAACCATTGATTAGTGCTTTATTAAAGGGTGTGGATTAAAGTTCAGTTAGAGCTATATATCACTTTGTAACTGAATCTTGTCTGGGGCTGCAACCAACAATTTAATTCACTATCAATTCGTGCAGCAATATCATTTTGATATTTTTCTATTCTATGAGAGTCCAAGATGTCGTTTTACAATTTCTTGTTTAATCAAGTTTACAATTATGTTAAAAAGCTACAAATTCTCACATTGTAGAAGCTGGAACAGGTAATTGCGGTTTACACTTTCTGTTGGTTTTTAGTTTATTAAGCAAATCAAATTATTTCAGCTCTCTTTGTAATCATATTACTATATAAACACAGTATATATTTTGTATGTCTTGGTAAAACAGGTAGTTAAAAAAAACTACATATAGCTCACATTCTGCTCATTAACTCTAACCCATGAACAGAAAAGTTGTGATCTAAAAAATCAAATACTACAACTTGTAATGCATATATCAATAATAATGGCAATAATAAAACACTTTAAGTTTAAAATGTTTAGCCATGATTCAAAGTGCTGGAATGAGCTTTTAAACTCAAGCTGTCTTTCTCTGAGCTAAAATAACAATGTGTTATCACTATCAGTCCATCAGGCCCTCATTACTATGCATCGTTACTGTATTTTCATTTCCTTCTTTCTGAATGCGTGGGAGTGAGATAGAGGAGGGGGCCGTGCATGTGTGACGGGAAAAGATGGAGAGGCAGAGAAAAGAGGAGAATCAGGCCGACAGCTCATGTGTTCGCAGATTGCCAACCATTGTTAAGAGAGGATTTAGTCTGGAGCGTGAGAACTCCAGCACATAATTACTTTGCCAAGTACTGAACTGTGAGAACTATTAGCCCGGAGGATTGTGCTGCGAGTGGCTCCTCCTCTGCTGTCGTGAATTAATAAGAGGAGATGTGCCCCTCTCTGTCACAGATGAATACAAGATGAAAGGAGTGGAGAAAGTCAAGTTCATCAGTGGAGAAGAGGGAGTCATGGACGGCCAGGACAGCACAGTGCGTGATTCTATTCTGTTCTGTTTTTGTCTTTTATCGAGTCTGTAGCGGGACATTCACGATATAGTATGATGGAATCTGTGCATCTGTAAAAATAGTCAATTTCATAATCAGACATTTGTTTTCAGGATTTTGGTGCGCCGTGCTGCATATATCTGCATATTAATGAGGAAAAACTGAATGCTTTTTGTATTAATACCACACATTTGTTATGTTAATATTTTTTGATAGCTAATTTGGAAGTGTAATTAGTTCATTGTGTGCCGTGTCTCATGCTGTGTTTCCCATTCTGCTGAATGATGGGACATAAGACAACTTTTGGATCAGATGGTTGATTGTGTGTGTGTGTGTGTGTGTGCGTGTGCGTCCTGCAGGAGAAAAGTGCTCTCCTTGGTAAAGGTCAACACATGGATGAAACGGGGTCAAACGGAAATGGAAAGATTCTGTAAGTGTCACCGACTGACGATGCCGTTTCAATATCATTTAAAATGTGTTTGTACGATGTGTATTAGTAGTGGGTTTGTCTAGGTTGTTCATCTAAACTCCTCGTCATGCCTTACGTAATACTGCAAGGCTCTAACCCGCTGTACCATTTTCCTTTTGCAGGAGCATCCACTCCTCAGAGAGTCAGCAAGAGTTCTTCAGGATGTTGGATGAGAAAATTGAAAAAGTAAGAAATGACAACCCATCATTGGAGTCAGTGTTTGTTTTTATATTTTTGCAAAAAGCTCCTGCTACGTGACATAATGGAGGTTAATCCTATCACTGCATCAAATCTCCAGCAAGTGGGGTCACAGCAGATGCCATACTTAAAAAAAAAAAAAAAAAAAAGCCTCAATCTGTCGTGTCCTGTGCTTTCCACTGTTGTTGAAAACATGTTGCGCTGAGTACTGCAGCGCAATTGGATCTGATCAACCAGAGGAGCGGTTTAGACAAACTGGGCCTCTTAATGAGTCGTAGGGCTTTGTGGCATAAAGGTCAAGTGATAAATGATATCATGTGTATCGGAGTATAAGGCCTCCACTGTTATTAACAGTTTGCTCACTGTAATTGTTTTGTCAGGTGTGTAAGCCTTAGGAATATGAAATACATATCATCAAATAAGACTAAAACTGTAACGTAGACTACCATCTCTGTTTTGTTTACAGGGCCAGGACTACAGCTCAGAGTAGGAAGATGTGACGCAGCACTGTGGTTGAGTATCCATTGGCCCCCGATATGAAAGAACCGTCATCGCAGTGTTACGGACGGATCGTACCATGTGTCACCATGAAGGAGGACTGTCCCTTGTATGTACACGCCTGAGAAAAATGGAGTACTGACTTGAATCAAGCACCTTTTTGCCCTCCTGCTTACAGCATTAGTTCCTGCTTCGTATATCAACCAAGAGGGAAAGGGCCACAAATATCAAAGATGGTTTAATATTTTTATGTTAGAGGTTTTTCTTCCTTAACGAAGCCATTACAGGATGACGACATACATGGCTTTTACCGAGACTTCCTATAAACATTTGAAACGTTCAGACTGTTGCACATACACATTTCCAACAACAGAGGCACCCTGCGGACTCTCAAAGTGAAGATTATGTCTCCATCTGCATCATTTTGAACATTTCATTCTTGAATGCCTCCCTGAAAAGTCAACAGGTTGGACACTTCCTGCATTCCAAGACACAGTATGAACCTCTTTTCTACAGTACAGTGTCCGTCTGTCCATGTCTGTTTCTGCTACGATGTAGAGTATTTATGTTGAATAAGGCTCAGGGTTGAAGTGTTGTAATCTCTGTCTCGTGTATTCAAGTCTCTCCTTTCATTAGGACACTGTTGCACCATTAACACTCATGCACTCAGACAGCAGGGTTATCGATGGCCACTGCTTCAGTATCTGTCCCGTGTTGAACCTACAGCGTGGACTCTGCTACGTCACATAATAAGTCTGACTATGTATTGCGCTCACCAGTGTTATGTTGTGTTCAGTTTCTTTGTTGACTTTTTGGTTTTCTAGAAAAATAAAGTGTTTTCAGTAACTTATTCACACGGCTGACAAAATCGTGTTCCTGTAAATAAGAGCCAACAGAACAACACGTCGCATGAATCATTTGGTCGCCAAAATCGGCTACTCATTGAAGCTTGACTCAAATGAATACATCGTTGCTGCATTAACAAATGGGATTAAATATGCTGCACCATATCATACGAAGTTGTCTCACCATAAGGCACTGGAGCTCGTAGAAAATACCTAATTTGGGTGATAAGATTATTATCGGACAGCTCAATGCGGTTGGTAATGAGAGCCCAGTTGATGGCTGATATCAGGCAATTTTATCATATTAAGAAACAAGAATTTTAAGTACAGAAAATCATTCCGAATGTAGCATTTTCCGATTAAGACGTGAGATATGCTGACGACATCCTGGTTTCAAGAGAAATCTATGAACAAAAATGACACTCGGAATATAAGTTACATCTCAATTGGGGGTTTGACCACAGTTTGCGACACACACGGACTCTTGCCTGTTTACAGTCAGCTCTTTTGTAAAGAAACTATGTACACAAACCAACATGAATCTAACCAGCCAAAAGTTTGCAAGGCTGGAGCAGAGATGCATGCTAAAGATAAAAGTCCACATTTCTGGTCAGAAGGGCAAACATAAACATTATGAAAGGGTGTTTTAAATGCACCACTGCATGCAATCAGGAAAACATTAGTGGAATATTCATATCCATGAGCATGTAAACTTAGTAGGAATATAGTCTTTTGTGCACGGGAACATAACGTTAGTCAGAGCGTCACCATTACATAGTGTGTCACTATAGCACTGTACCAAGAGCTAAAAAGAAAAGAACAAAACTTAACGCATTAAAATAAACTTCTTTTGCAAACACATGAATTCATTCAACATACCTTGTTGACACTTTCGCCTGAAGCCTAAATTACACTCTTTTTGTTAGCTTTATTTATTGTTTACTTTTCCGGTGTCTGTAGATAACAATATTTCTGTTTTTCACATCGGTCAATGGTCCTTTCAAAATAAGATACTTCTGTTTTTGAGAAAGTAACTCAAATAAAAACCAAAAAAATGACACAAACGTTACATTAATTAGGCATAAAAAAAAAACCTTTGTTGAATTGTATGTCTTTACGATAACAGGAAATATGTCTTGATAATTAATTCAACTTTAAAATATCAATATGTGTCAAATATCAGTCAGGCTCTAGTACTAATGTATCCGAAATGTTTTGTGGATCCCCTGGGATCCAACTCATCAGGTCCCGCAGGAATGTTTTGAGGAAGGCAGGTCACCTCATACTGTCAAGTGCAGGGTTGTGTGAACACATCCCTGACTGCATTGAGGGAGTACCTCCGCAACAAATCTCTCAAACATGGCAGGTTTGCGTCAAAAGATTGAACGAATCACAAGCCAAAAAATTTGCAAACCCCTGAACTAGACTTCGCAGGTTGAATATAGCTAGTCCTTTCTCACTGACAGCACCTGTATGGGCCCGGTGGTTTGGTCCATTTGCACCTGCTGCCATGTTCTCTGTGCACCTTTGACTTTTTTTAGGAGCAGCTTACACAGACAGACAGACCAACCAACTGACCGACTGCTCGTCTGTCCCATTCCGCTCTTCTATGTTTCACCAACAACACCAAGATGACGCCACACTCCAGCTGTGTCAGGGCTTCTGCCGTCTCTTCCGGTGCTGCCGACGTCCCAAATCCTGGAAGGGGCCAGCAGGAGGGTCCGGTGTCACCAACCCATCGGTCATCCTCTGGTAGACCAGGGTGGAATCAGAAGCCACGGCACACAACAGCATGGGGAAGCCTCTGTCCAGCACGTGACGTATGCTGCACAGCAGAGAGGAGGAAGCTGTAAGTTTGGCGAATACATTTTGTGATGTTAAAAAAGGTGTTTAAACCAAAAGAAGGAAGGGGCAGTACGTCTGAGAGCTGCAGCGTCTTATTACCTCTTGTGGCTCAGAGATCGGTGAACAGGCAGTGGAAGAACTGTCTGGACGGGTGCTCCTTCTTTCTCCCTCCCTTCCAGCAAAATCACCTGCAGCTCAGGACTCTTGACACAGGACACCTCTTTCCACTGACGCACTGCGGAGAACAAGAAACAGAGTACAGTGAGAGCGGCAACTACCATCAAAGACACCACGCTCATGTCCTCAGTACTGTTTTAGTGAAATGACGGACCTGAGGAGGAACTCACCATCTACTACACACATTGAGGGATTGAAAGGCTGAATCTATTACTTCTTCCCCTTCAAGATATTCAACTTTGAAAATGTAAAGACAAAATAAATAAATTAAATGAAAATTGTATTAATGGGTTTCTCATTTCTTCATCGTAACCATCTGTTAGGGCTGAAGCAGCATTTTGACCAGAATGGTGGGGGATAAAACTTACAGTAAACACAACTGATCCTTGTTAAAGCACAATTGATTCATGTGAAAATAAATAATATCACCCTGTTAGATGACCCCCCCCCCCTCTGCATGACACACAAAAAGACAACAGTAATAGTTGAACAGGAATAATAATCCTGCTAAACTCTTCGTAAATCTTGTCAAACTGACCCTCAGTAAGATCCATGAACACGAGGAAAGCTGCGTGTACTTGTGCACTGTCCTCAATCTCCAGACTCTTCATTTGTTGATACTAAAAAGAGGAAAAAACATTGTTTTTGTTGCACGGTTTAGCAACAGAACTCTGAATGCATCGCGGAGGTCCACCAACACTCACTGCAGGGTGGTGAAGGATCCAGTTCGGAGGTGGAGGTTTCTCTGCGCTGTTTGACGCGTCCGACATTTTATTTACTGAACGAAATGACTCAAACTACTGTCTCATTAAACGCGTGCTAATGCCAGGACACACCGCTGCTGTCACGAACATGTGAGAGTTGTGTTTTAAGGTTTGCCGGTGTGCTACAGTGTAAATCGTCCGGGTGGAAAATCGTAGTCGTTCATTTCAGCAATGCTGGGAAACGGCAGTTGCCTTACAGACTTAACAAAGGGCACAAAAACCCAGGCAGTTTCAATTTATGGTAAATTGATTCAAATGTACTCCTTTTTTTTGAATAATTTTATTTTAATATTATTATAGATTACTATATCATAATGTGTATTGTGTGTGCTTGTACACAAAATAAAAGCAAGATTAAAAAATATGTAAATATGAATTGTGATTAGACATAAACAAATACAAAAGCAATTATATGATGAAATTATAAAAGATTATACATTGTTATATGTTTTACACTACATTTGAAATTAGAGAATATAATTTCTCTCTCTATCTCTCTCTATCTATCTCCTCTCTCCCTGTGTGTGTGTGTGTGTGTGTGTGTGTGTGTGTGTGTGTGTGTGTGTGTGTGTGTGTGTGT
>NW_022280045.1:7908557-7953937 GCF_004355925.1 Anarrhichthys ocellatus
TGTGTGTGTGTGTGTGTGTGTGTGTGTGTGTGTGTGTGTGTGTGTGTTTGTGTGTGTGTGTGTCTGGTAAAAGAAACATTTTTTTATTGCATTTGATCAAAAAACTGTTACTTTGCCTTGTAGAAGTGTTTTTTGATACCAATGAAAAGGTTTGATTTAGCAAACTGACACAAAAAAATAAGTAATTGTTAATTTGTCTAAACTGACCAATTTTGGCAAGATTAACAGCAATGTGTAAATTTCATTCTTCACATTTTACAATAATGTTTATCCTTAAACTCAGACAAGTGAGAAAACAACACAGAGATGGGAAAGAAAAACAGAAAGAAAGAAAAACAGAAAGGAAGACAGACAGAAAGAAAGGAAGACAGAAAGAAAGACAGCACAGAGAAGTGAAAACAAAGGGCTGAAGTCAGTAATGTCCCTTGTGATCTCAAGGCAGCCTCTGACCAGTGTGGACAACAGCACGGCCATGCTTCTGGAGTGGCACAAAGGAGTTCAACACTTTTACCACTCGGTGGAGTGGAGGCCCATGGAGCAACTGAGGTGAATCATCGGAGGCAGCAACTTCATTTATAATCCACCATCCTGATACTGTTTAATCGTAGATTTGATAGAGTGGCAGTAAACCTAAAATGTCCATATAATTATTCTGTCCATCTTTCTTTCAGCTCTTATGCAGACGAGCTGCTCTTATGCAGAATTGGGCCATTGTCCCAGACAATGGCCCAATTCTCGGTTCACCCACTTGATGACAACTTTGGCCTGACGACATACTGGTGAGACAGAAAAATACCATGAGGCACAGAGAATTAAGTGTCCTATGTCCTATTGTTCAGAGGAATGATCCATTATCACAGTATCTGGTTAATCACTATCACCACTCTGTCATCTATTCATGTTTCTTCTCTGTCCCTCAGTTTGTGGACAGTGGAAACCTGCAAAAAAAATCAAAAAGCCTTTATTTCAACTTCTGAGACGTGATCCGTCTGCTCTGCTGCGGGGGCTCAGATGTGTGTGTGCAACAAGGACCACTATCGATATTTACCAGTGCCCCTCAAACAAGACCAGCCACTGGAAGAAGAAGAGGGAAGTTTACCCAAACAGTGACAGAGGCACTCAGTAAGCACTTCCTCTAAATGTGCATATCATGTAGTTGACTATAAAATTGACAATTCGTAGTAACAGGAGGAATTTTGAGGCTCTTTTTCTTCAGTCTTTGCTCACTTTTTTTCTTGTTCCTATATGAGCATTTGCTCCTTTTGGCTCTCACAGTCCTGACACATGCCTCACTCCTCTGTTAAAGCTCACTGCCTCTCATTTCCTCTTCTTCCCCTCTTATTTGACTGTTTCACATCAGTTAGATGTTGAGCTGATCTAACAAATCCCCTTGAAACCAAAAGACAAATTTGCTAAACCTCATGTGAAATGAGTTGCCTAAACCCTGGAGTCTTCACAGTATAACGTATGCTCACTATATGCCTAAAGAACCAGGAAAGGTGGGATTTAATGAGGTACAAATACAAGTGTTATAGCTGAAGAGATATCTTCCAGTTATTGCAAGTTATCAAAAATAGTGATATTACTTTGAAATAAGTTTTTTATATCATATTAATGGATTATATTAACACTGAAGTGTCTGTGTTGTAATTGAGGTGAATCTAACTTTAACCAGCACACAAAGCAACTGTAACTCAAGGCCCACTTACTTGCTTGCTCTGTAGCTTTTTGACCATATTAAATGGTCCTCATCTGCAGACTATAGGCCACGTTTTATATCAACTTGAATGATGAGTGCACAGAAATGTGGAACGTCCATGGCATTTCCACTCAATCTGCTGAGGAGGACCTGGTGGTATGGTTGAAAGCTCCAGAAGCAAGTGAGTTGACAGTAAGTTAAGATGGTTTTGCTGACTGCTGCTTCCACATGTGGTCAAGCTCTGATTTTGTTTACTTTATATGCTATTGGGTAGTATATGTCACATTTTATATATTCATCTTATGTTTTACAGTGAGTGAGTAAACGTATATAGCCTAAAATGGATCTAGTAGTACCTCAAAATTGTCTTTTTAGCACAGTATTTTACCACTCATATAATGCTCTCTCTTTGATAAAATAACTGCTCTTGTATACTGGGATATACAGATTTAATAGTAGCCTGAATTAGAAAACACACAAAAAGAATATTAAAAGTACCTTTAATGCTGACATTTGAATGGGTGTATTTAGGATTATTGTTGTAGAAATTGACAGTCAAAATGAACATTTTAAAGGTCTTATAGCTGACTGTGATTCTGAGGAAATGTGTTTCTTTGGGTTGTCCACAGAGCCTTGAACTCCTCCAGGCTGCAGGCCATGGGTATCGCCATGCTGCCCGGGTACAGAGACCCATATTCAGACCGCGTGCCGACTAGAGGGGAGATCGGCTGCTTCCTCAGCCACTACAACATCTGGAAACAGGTAGCTCTGTATAGATGTGTCAAGCAAGACTCAGCTACGTGCAGTGCAGCTGGTGTGGCAGTTTGATGAAGAGCGACAGTATGAAGATGTTTAGGTCCTTCAGAGTTGACCGCTGTTACGTGTCTCCCCCTAGGTGGTGCAGCAGGAACTGCTGCAAGTGATTGTGCTGGAGGATGATGTGAGACTTGAGCCCAGGTTTTGCAGCATGCTGGTGACTATCATGGGAAATGTACAGAGGGTGGGCCTTGAATGGGACCCCATGTTAGTGACTTTGTGCAGTTTTATACATATTTTCCATCGCTTGTACCTTGCATACTCATATTCAAAGCACCACAGACCTGTCACTTACGTTTCTGTGCTCATAAAGTTATGTAGGCCGTGAGCGGCTGCAGGTGAAGAAGCCGGAGCACTGGGTGAAGGGAGTCAGTAACCTCGTGTACCCAGGTTACTCCTACTGGACCTTGGGTTACGTCCTGTCACTGAACGGGGGCCCAGAAGCTCCTGCAAGCGAAACCCCCTGAACAAAATGCTGCCTGTTGATGAGTTCCTATACCTCTACGTCAGAGACACAGACACCTCCACCATCGACGACGAGGCCGTGGAAACAGACTGGAAGAGAGACGGTGAAACTGAGAAAGAAGAGTCTATACCTGTGGCTCCTCTCTCTGTCAGTGGAAACAGACTGGAAGAGAGACGGTGAAACTGAGAAAGAAGAGTCTATACCTGTGGCTCCTCTCTCTGTCAGTGGAAACAGAGATGAACTCTGAGGGGACTTATGTCATATTACCCAGCATGGCCAGTTTAACATCCTCAGGGGGGCCCAGGGGCACAAATTAGCAACTGGGCCCCTAAACGCTCCTCCTCCGAGGAGGAGGAGCGTTGCCATGTGAGCAGTCTCTATGCCATGTGAGCAGTTGTTCTAAGATGGAGCAGATTTTACGTGTATAAAAGTGAAATGACGGTATAAAAACTACCTATTAGTAAAAGAAGACTTTCTCCAAGCCCTACACTAATCATCTCGGTTGATATTGGGCTCTGGTGGTTTATTATGTGGTGGCATATTTCAACCAATCTTCATTCAAATTGGTTTGGAGCTTTTGGGGCCCCTAGAGCTGTGCGGCCCCAGAGCAGCTGCTTCCACACATCAAGAACACGTCGAGATCAAGACTGGCACATTATAGTGCATCCTTCCAAAAGTAAAATGTCTTCAGGGTGAATAGATTCCATGTAATAACTATTCAATATCAAACTCAGTTTAAAAGATACAAGCCCATAAATACACCTGTTTCTTAACTGCATTTTTGTATCTACAGTTTCTAGTTAAGAAAGTTTCTCATTTTAACTTTTCCACATGACGTTTTTCATGTTATTATGACATTCTCTTGCTGACATACTAACAAGATGGAAGTTGTCATAAAACACATCCCCATTATCATGTTATAATGAGAAATGTTTTATGTTTTAATGAGTCCACAGTATGAATACAAACTTTGGACTTGGATAAAATAGTACAACCCTGCTGCCACTAATATTGCCTTACATGCATTACTGGGACAAGATGTCACGTCTTTCAACGATGGTGACACGTTTCCTTTATTTAGGAAATATGACCTTTCACTCATCAAATAAACTCATTTCTGTTTAGACCTTATCTAGGCTGATAATTATTGGTAACTGCCTGTAAGTGCAACTTCAATGAGCCGAAGAAAAAGACAAAAATCAACTTAAATGTTTTACTTTTAATTCCTTAAAAAAAGCACAGGTATTTTCATGTCAAGCAAACAATGGAACCATTGTATATTAGTACTGTTCCATATCACAAAATGAGTAATGAAAAGAATATTTAAACCACACTTTCTTGGAATAAATTAATCAGCACAACAAAAGAAGAAGAACATGCTTGTACTTAGGTGTTGCACAGGAGATATTGAAACTCCAATGCTCAAAATGTAAGACACCTGAGAATATAAATATCAAAACGACTTGCTGCAGCAGTTATTTAGTTCCACAGTTCCTCCTCTTTACCTTAACTAAAGCGTTGACAAGTTTTCCAAAATTACATTAATGTAAAAATTAGGCATCAATTTAAAAAACTTTTTGTACAATGTGCATATCTGAATTAGTGTGGTGACGAGCGAAATCATCGCATCTTCTTTCTCAGCAAGGCAGCAAATAATCAAATCCAAAGTGGACAACGCTCGTCTGCCATCAAGCCACATTCAGTGATATGAACAGAAGGATTTGGACTGAGCTCTTTCAATTGAAATCTGCAGTGAAGTGACAGTTTACAGATATTTGTTCTTTACATTTTTAATAACCCTTTTAAGCCTCTGCCCGAGGCAGCACAGAGCCTCTCCCTCCACAACAAAGACTCCTGCTGGGCTTTAATGACAGGGGCTTGATTTATCCCAGAGATTCATTTGCTGACTATTAACAACAGAAGTTCATTGAGGCAGGAAGAATGAAATTCTGCTGCTATACAGGTAGTAATGATGTTGCATATAAAGACAAGATAAGGGCAAGGGTACATAGCAGACCATCTAGCTGATTAAAAACTCATTTCTGAAATCCAAAGTTCGATGGCTATTGAGGACTTTCTGAAAGACAGTTTGGATGGATTTTGTAAAGAAAAAATAATCAGTGAGGTATGTTGTTATTGTGATATTATAGCTTTGAGACACAGACAGAGTCTGTGTGTGAAGACACTCATCTGTGAGAGGAGAGGAGAGCAAATATTTCCATTTGAAGACGTAAAAAAAAAACACATTGTGTGTGTTCCTTAGTTATTAAACAGTCCATGTGTTCGCGGTTACTGCCAGCAGCAACCAAGAACAGTCAACGGATCAAACTTCTGAAGAAGAAATGTGTACAAAATTTCAAAGCATCACATTCACTCCAATGAGCACAACTCCCATGAAAATGAGATCAACAGCGAAGTGGTGACGGTGGTTTGACACATGGGTGAGGAAGACGTCTGAAGTCTGAATGTGGAGGAGACAAAGCTGAAAGATCTATATAGAAAATAAAAAATAAAAATACATATTCCATAACGAGAGATGGTCTGGATGACTACGCCACACACACACGCACACACAAAAAACACGAACCAAAAAAAACTACCACCAACTTATTGTATCACGTTTTCTAAAGCACTTGGACAAAAAAGGCGTTTTTACAAACCATCGGTTAGCAACACATTAGTTCCACAGTGCAAGCCATCACACTTTTCAGCCAAACACCTGTGAGAAAAAGTGCCATATTGCATAATGAGCATCTGTGATGAGCCCACATGAGGGCATGTATACCTGTACAAGCATCCAACTGTAAACATGGTGCGAAGTAGTTATGACATAGTTTAAGGCTTTAAGTGTTGTTCACTGAGATAATGGAATATGTCCATGCGCTGGACAAACAGTGTGGAAACATAGAAAACAAATTTAAAAAAGATTCTCTCTATAATCAGACCTGCCAGGTCATTGAATAGATTTTAAATCTCTAAATTACTTGAGGTTTGCTGATGAATGTTGTTTTTCCTGAAATACATGGCTGATTATTGACTTGTGTATGGTATGCAGGAATATTTAGGTGTCAGTTTTCCTAGAATGGACTGAACAGGTTCTTCACACATCTTCATCTGTTTCTCCAACATGTCATTGGGTATTTTGACATGTCAAACACAGGTGTAACCAATAATAACACTGTATCCTGTTCACACGTGCCTGCTGGTTCAATGACACGCCTTCATAGAATAGTCATCATTAACTTATTATTTATATTAGTTGCACCTGTGCTTTTGCGGCTTTGACAAGTCAAAATGTGCGCCTCACCAAATGGGAGCATAGTAGTAGTTTTTGAGCGTTTTTGTTTGTTTGTTTTCCCAACGCCATGTGTTAGACTTCAAGTTATTTTGCTGCTTAAACTCAAACCATACAGAAACACCTGGTACATCTGGCTTCACACCCCTGATGAGCGGGATGAAGACTTTTACTTTGAAGGCAGCAGGCTGAAAGTCAAGCTCAAATGGTGTCATCTTTTTTTTTCCCCAAAAAATATTTTTGACATCATAGCATACACACTTTTCCCAGTTCTGTCGCTAACAAAAATGTAAATAAAAATACACACACCGACGCTCACAGGCAATGCCATCCTATCAAGAGTATACCATTACCCCTAATATAAGGACTACAATTCATCACACGTATTAATTCTGCTGCAAGTAGCATTACCATTTATCTACATTAAAAGCTTAAAGCTTATATACATTTGCATCAGTATTAGACACAATACTACTGTGTATTATGTGCCAGCATTTCACGAGTGATAACTGATCTTAAGGATGGCGTGCAAACAGCTCCGATACAATTTGATCTGCTTTCTGGCAAAATCAACATTTGATCATTAGTTAAACTGGATGTAAAGAAAAAATTACAAAATTGACTCAATGATGGTTACCAAAGCAATAAAAAAAATGAAGGAATATGTCACGACTAAAACTTTTATATGGAATGAGCAAAGCTAAAAACAAATACATCTAAAAGGCTTCTAGTCACCGCCTCGCTACCTAACATCACAAGGTTGTGTTACTCGTGGTAAATAAATGGTGCTGAAGAGCACAACAATCTACAAATTAACCACAAGAAAACAAGAGGTTTGGCTTCTGATGAATGCAAAGACTTTTACAGAAAGTGTGAAAAATCCCTGCAAGTTGTGTGAGTTATTGTTAGGGTTGGGTTTATCGATTTAAATCTGCTTAATGATTCCTTTTCTAATCGAATCCTGAGTAAGAAAAGAGAACAAAGTATGTCGAAAGTAAAAAAAACATTTATTTTCATAAGGTTTAGGCTGCCATATACAAGTAATAGATGACAACGTATTTAGCGATTTGTTTTTGGTTAAAAACAGAAAAATATATAAATAATCTCTGTTGGGCCAAGTTGAATGGTTTTACATTTGATTTTGCTCTCTTAGGCATTCATATTGTTGTTTTAGGCAACGTGAGGCAAACAATGAGCATGACTGCTTTATGGTATAATTAGTTTTACAATTTTGCATCAATGTGATGTAAGTACCTTGATTTGCCCTGTATTAAATTGAGTGGATTAAAAACAAAAAAATGAACATTCTCATCTGGTCATGTGATCTATAAAAATGTTTCATTTGATTTAATTGTCATGATACAGGACATCTAAAATGTTTAATTCTTAAACCATTCTGTAG
Organism: Anarrhichthys ocellatus; assembly: GCF_004355925.1. Classification (NCBI taxonomy): domain Eukaryota; kingdom Metazoa; phylum Chordata; class Actinopteri; order Perciformes; family Anarhichadidae; genus Anarrhichthys; species Anarrhichthys ocellatus. The sequence goes on from NW_022280045.1 coordinate 7,916,236, forward strand.
TAAATGTGTCGTCATATTAGGCACTTTGAGCCTTGCATGTATGTATTTTCATGCAGCGATTACATTTCAGTGCCTCACTGCGGTCTTGTCTGAAGCGCACTTTTAAAAGCGAGCTCCAGTCCGTCATATTGTAAACATTATACACGTACTTTGATACACGCGTAACCGGCAATGCAAATTAAGTGCATAGGTCCAAACTTAGTTTTCAGGAAACGATATGTGGAATCGAAAAGCACATTTCTTAACGAATCCCCACCTCTTATGAATTTGGAGCATTCTAGATACCCAACCCTAGTTATGTTGATCCGGTGGATAGTGGTCACATGACTCGTCTATGTTGATGGAGGGGTGAAGCTGCTTCAACCTCGCATCCAGCTCTGTGTCTGTGTGTGTGTTGTGTACGTGTGTGTTATGTGCATTTTTTGAGTCCAACACAGCAATGCTAAACCCTAATCAGTGGATCTGATTGTAGCTGGTTAACTTGAAACCACTGTGATCTTCTGTGCTCCTGCTAGGAGCACAGAACCCAAACCATTCTAATGGTGCATGACTGGGCTGGGAGAGGAGGAGGCGCCCTTGTTGCGGCCCAACATGGAGGGCTGGAAGTCAGGATGGCGACGGGCGTGCTTAATCAGGTGGTCGCTGCGCATGAAGCGCTTGTCGCATAGTGGGCACAGAAAGCGTTTTTCCCCCGTGTGGGTGCGGGTGTGGCGGGCGAGCTCGTCGGAGCGGGCAAACTTCTTTTCGCAGTCAGGCCAGGTGCACGGGAAAGGCCTCTCACCTGCAGCGCAGAGGCAGAGAAGAGAACCATTTACCACCATGTACTTTATCACACCGTTGACTTTGCAAAACAAGCACGCATTACATTTTTTTGACATTTTTGATGACTAAAATATGTTGCTGACACATGGGATGGGAGACAGTCACTTATTCCCATTCTGCACAACTATTAAGAACTAACAAATGTTGCACCAATGCAGTACATCGGTGAACTAGCAGCCGGTATGTATGACTTCCATTATCGATAATCTGCAGAATACTAGAGACATTGATTAATCATTGGGTCTTTAAAATGCCTAAAGCACAAAGTGATGTCTTCAAATAGCTGATTTTACATTCAGTTCAAACCCTCAAATTATGTGATTTACTATCACAGAACACAAAGAAAAGCAACAGATTCTCACAATTAATACTAAAATTAGGGAAATATTGCAAATAATTGTAATTAAATAATTGTAATAACCAATTATCAAACTATGATTTGATTCATTTTCATTTAATTTTTGATTAATTTATCGATTGTGCATTTATTTAGGTTTGTTTACTATGTTTTAATTGAACAAATGTCCTCCTGGATAAAATAATAGTAAGAAATGTCGTGTGATTACATCCCTGGAGCAAACATTGAATAGCAATTAGGGTCACAAATCTACTGCCTGCATTACTTCTATGAAATATAGTGTGTAGACAAATACTCTCTACATTGTTAAATACGTGACAAAACATATCTGGGTTTTGGATTCTCCAGATTAGTCTTGCTAAGCCACTACTAGCCTTAATCTCCTGCAGGCAACACGAGCAAAACCGGGATAAGCGAGTAGGATGCTCGGTGCCATTTTCAAGATCACAAAGCCAGACCACGTTGTTGTTGCAGAGTTCTTTGTGGGCGTTCCCATCACCGTTTCTTTGAGCAGTTTCCTGTCGTTAATCCGTTTGCGCCTGCTCACTGACCCTGAACACACAGATTTATTTTAGCGAACATTCACGTGCACGTTTCAGCTCCGTTTTCATTCTGACAGGTGGATCTACTCCCAACCACATCTGGCTCTTACATCGTGGCAATGCACGGTGGAAGAGGTGAGGTGCAGCTACACATTCGGTGATTTTCCTCAGCTAAACACACAAAAAAGAAATGAAAACGTGTTCGGAGCATCGGGGTAACGCATCCATTATCGGACGCACCCTCCGCAGCTCTCCCTCCAACGTTTTATCAATAATTTACACATCGCAGAGAATAAAATCGATTTAAACTCGTTAGCAGACGCCAACAAGGAGTTGATGCCCAGAGGAGGAAACAAAACTTCAGTCAAAACATCAAGCACTTGCTGCTTCTGCTGCCGTCAACAGGACCAACTTTGCCCGACAATAAACTCTCTGCTCTCGACGTTAAGGTTTCGTCTTACGTTCATTTCATATGCAAATGCGGCGGGAGGAAGACCATCGTCACCGATTTTAACGTCCAGCCCAGTTCTTTTGTTAGTTTACTTCTTTGTCAGTCTCTCTGAGGGGAGAGTTTTTCTGTCTTTCCCTCTTTGTTTGGCCACGTTATTGGACCAAGCGGGGGGTAAATGGGGAAGCATTTTCCACCACCACACCACTATTAGACAATTCTAAAAAAAAACACACAAAGAAGAGCACAACACTTCCCATATTCCCCATGATTAGTCCCGTAATAACAATACGGGTTTGCATGTCACCGACACAGCAGAAGTCGGGGACCATGTTTATATATTTGGGGGTTAGCTAAGCAGCTACACAACATGTGAACCGCTGATGCAACCAAACTGTTATTGTGTCTCCGTACCTGTGTGTGTCCGGATGTGTGCCTTCAGGTGGGACGATTTCCCGTAAACTCTGTCGCATCCGTCAAAAATGCACTGGTGTCGCTTCACCGGGGACCGCGGGGCCCCCACGCCTCCTCCCCCCCTAAGCTGTCCGGGGACAGGGGTAGCAGAGGGGGTCATGGTAGGGGTGGTGGGGTCGGACAACGTGGTGTAACCGCTCTCTCCACCACACGAGGAGTTGCTGCTCTCCGAGTAGGCCGACATGGGGCGGAACTTGCCGTGTAGGTCGGTGAGGATACCGGCCACCGCCATCATGTTGGCCCCCTCCAGCCTCAGCGCCTCCCGCACTTCCCTGTCCTCGCACGACACCTCGGGCTCCCCGGGGAGCAGGCCCACGGTGGTCGGCAGACCGGCGGGGACGACCGGGATGGGTCTGTGCAGGACGGGACCGCTGGATATCGACACGAGACACTCGGCAGCAAAATAATCAGACGAAGCAGTCAACGACATTGTTATCTGCTTTGTTTGGGTGGAGTTATCTTTAAAAAAAGAAACTAAAAAGATTCCGCCAGGAGGGGCTAACGGTAGTCTGAGCCTGACCTCGTTTTCATCAAACTCGACGAACCAACCGTTTCCAGCTGAGCCTCGTTACAGCCATACAGCGTATCGGTAGTTTATAAAAAAAACTAAAGTTTATCAAAAAAAAGATACAAATTACAATAATAATGTGCTAAAACCGTGCCAATGCCTCCGGGCCAACACGCGTGTCCCTCACCGTCTGACGGTTCATTGTGTCTGAGCCGCGGAGAAGCCGGTCAAACCTACGCCCCCTGGTCCGGACTGAAGATGCGTTCAAACCTGTCAGATAAAATAGGATGGAGGATTTAATGAGATTAAATTTATATAAATGCCGCACTGGTACGGCTATTTTATTCTTCACTACACTTGCTCCAATATCGATTTGATTTATACATTTACGTCACTGTCATATAGCAAATCACAAATCCCAACATTAAACTCAAACGGTGAATGTAACATCTAGTTGTGTTCTGGTTGCGTAATTTTATATATTACCTCTAAAATACGTGTGTAATTGTTTTAGTTTTAGCACAATACATACTATTTGGCATACTTACTGTAACTAATTGTCCTACTATTTCATGACCTACACGTTGGGGGTGAAAGCACGTTAACAGTATTTTAAGCGAAAGGCCTAAATTTCCATTTTTTTCTAGGTTTTGAACGCAGCGTCAAGCAGCAGCACGCAGAGACTGACGTCGCAGCTCGGGCGTGGACCACGGCGGTGGGTGCATCCTGGAAAGTAGGTGGCAGGCAGCTTGGGTAATGATGGGGGAAGGAGATGGGGTTTGAAGGGGAGGCGTGATGGGTTATTTAGTTTGAGCCCAACTACGTGGCTGAGCGACGCATGGCTTTTATAATTCATATTTCTGGCAAATACAGTTATATGAAGAGCCTTTATAGTCCCTAACTATCTACTTTAAAACGTTTTTTATTACAAGACACAGACACGCTCGTAGCCTACCTCTCTCCACTAGTTTGCTTTGTCTTCAGAGAAGTTGGTTGTGTGGTTTATTGATATAGACTGTATGTGTATAGGAGTGTGTATCTGAAAATAATCTCCAAGCAAATCTATTCTATTGTTAAAGATGTACAACAGAAAAAAAACTTTTTGTTTTGTTTTGTAGTGCTATTCTATTGTTCTGCATAAGATGTTGTTATTTTGTCCTAGTCTATCCCTGCAGATAACTATGTCATTATGCTGCCGGCCTGCCAGCGTTCAAACTGTTTAACTTCCCTGCAATAAACTGCATTTTCTCTTTGTGGCTCATGTCGTATGTATGTCCAGGTTAATGGGAGGAATAACAAAACTTTTTTTTGTGAGGCCCAGTACTGTGTCGAGTGATTGGCTCAGAGAGTTTTTGTAGCCCCAGCTTGGTAGGTATTTCCTGATTGGTCGCTGTGAGCACCATGGGTCACCGAGGGAGCCCACATACAAGTGTGGTCTTTCAGTAGCTGCGAACAGTGCTTGGTTTTCATCTCGCTTACATGTGGAGGCTTAGATGCAGCCAGACCTGCCGTGACTTAGGGTTGCTATGGCTATGTCCTTGTTACTTCTCATCTGTCGAAATGTTACACTCATTTTTCTCCTGCTACATGGTGAGTTTTATGGCTTTTGTTGTTTTTCTTGTGTGCTCTTTTCATTCCTGTTGTGCAATTTCATTTTCCATTGAATTTAGAGTTGACTAAAGTCGGTATAATATGTTTATAGCAGGCAATGTTTGAGAAAAATTGATATTTTTTGTCATTATGTCTGAGATTTTTTACTTGATATTCTCTGCAGAAGTTGATGGATTTCAGACCGAACCAAATCTCTGTGATTCAAGTTGTGCTGGTGAGAATCCAGTTTGTGCTTATGTTGAATACGATGCATGTTCACTGTTAAATAACATGTTTTTTCATTCAAGACAGTAAATTATTTGTACTACAATATTTGCCTTAGTGACACATTTCTTTTTTTGAATCTCATGGTTATTGTTTCTTGTCTGTAGGGTTTCCTACCCTTGACTTGGCCTATCAGAGAGGGGTGAGGTACACTTATAGATATAGCACGACAATTACCACAACCCTCCATGGCTCCAATGCTGGCAGGAATGGACTGGCGTTGGACTGTGTGGTTGATATTGACGTGGTTTCAAAGTGTCACCTAATGATGCAGGTCAGCTTTAATCAGCTTTAATTATGTTTTAAAGAAAAAAAAAAGTAGGCTACAGCAAAAAGTCAATGATCTATGCACATGCTTGTCCAACAGATTAGGAATCCACAGATAAAGCGTCTTTCCCCTCAAAAAGAACATTCTGTGCAACGTTTGAAGAGCTTGAGGTATTATTCTTTTGATTTCACACAATTTGATGTGTTTTTATAAAGTATAGGGAACGAATGAATGTTGGATTGAATGCATGTGCTTCTGTCTTTTCTCGGCCTGCCGCAATCAAAGTGTAAGTCCAGATCATTTTGGAATGCTACAACTGTTTTTCCTCTGAATGTGATACTCTGTTCAGACGCTCCACTTGTCTGTGTTCTCGGGTCTCGGAGGGGGGGCTCATCTGGTGTTTTTGTTTCCCAGGGAGTCACTGGAGAGAAAGCGCCTCAAGTTCTCCCTCCAGGAGGGAAAGGTCACGGCCCTCTGTCTCCAGGAGGGGGAGCAGGTGTGGGCCCTCAACATTAAAAGGGCTCTACTGAGCATGCTCCAGACCTCCCGCATGGCCTCCAAACAGGAATTGGAAAAGGAGGTGAGGGTTAATGAGGGCTATGTTCTATCTACATGCCCAATTTGCAAGATATATACACACACCGGCTCTTAAGTCTTTATCGTCTAGTCTGACAAATACCACCTCTACTCCTACTACAAACAATAACCACCATTAACACCATCTTGCCTATGGTGCATTCACGTGGTGATTATCTGACTTTTCTTAAACTCCTCTTTCTCAGACCGATGTGTACGGAACGTGCACCAGCAGGTATGAAAGGAGAGGACCTGTGCTGCTGAAGAGCAGAGATTTAAAAGAGTGCCATCAGTCCAGGCTGGCAAACTTCTGGCCCCATTCAGTCTCTTTAACTGAAGATACAGTGAGTTTACCTCTCTTCTGTGTTTGTTAAAAATGTGGTTACCACTGTGGACACAGAGTTTACATTCTATTCAATTAAAAAATGTACACATGGTAGTTGTGTTATATGCTGATTCCAATGTTATTCGACTTTTTAGGTCAAATTAATATATAAATGATTCCATATTTCTCCAGGGGAATTTTATAAGCAGCTGTGTAGAGCTTAGAAACATCAGTTAGATCATCATTTTAGCTAATAAAAAAAGTAATTAAACACAACATAGTTATTGTTGGACTTCGTCGCTGGATCTAAGTACTTCTAAAATGGTGGTATATGCTTCTAGATTCCTTTTTTCTACTCTCTGATGAGTTCAAGAGAAGTGGAAGTTGAAAGTCGGCAATGACGTTGGTTGTCACTTGTCTGCACCACAGAATAAGAGGATGTCCTTTTTAGCTAACTTTTAAAAAAAATCAATATTACATCAGTCATTTGGTTCGACAGTTGGTTTCGATTCATGCTTTTTTGATGGGAGGTTTATTGTCTTTTTTGCTAGTCAGTGCAGTCAGAGCTGCACTGTGTTCAGAGGCATGGATCTACAGTGATGGAGGAGGTCAACTGTACTGAAGCCGTTTCAATGGCAACGTGGTCCAGGGCTGCAGGGCTGGTGAAGACCCAAACAGTGTCTACCTTGCTCCTGCTCAGGGCCCAACCGGGCACTCTTTCGGGAGCAGGTCAGGAGTATTACCAACACCTTAGCAACTGTGCGGTTTTACAGACATGGACCCTAATGCTTGCTCTTCTCAATGCTCATGCAGATTCCTTACGTCTTGGCGTGCTAACTGACCTGCAGTTTGAGGATGAGGGGGCTGCAAGGCCAGGAAAAGCCAGAGCATCAACACCTCAGCAAGCCAGTCAAACTGTCAGGATGTTATGTAGCCTCACCTCAGACCCACAACTGGTAGGACTCAACAGGTTGCAGTCATCTTTAAACTGTATCTTTCTGTAAAGAACACATATTGTTTTCATCAAATTAATATAAATCCCTTATAAGTAGCTGTACCCTGCCAGACCACTGTTGGCTTGTTTGTGTTTGTATTTGTGGCTTGACTTCCCCTTGGGCTTTGCTGTGTATCATTTTAATGGGTCCCATACACAGGAGGCCAATCAAATCTAATCTGGCAACCTTCATTGTAGTCTATTTACATGGGATGTGTTTAAAAGAGGCCATCAGATCCACACACTCTGGGATTTATTACTGTGTTAGGATCAGGTGATTGATGTGTTGAAAAAGTGTGTTCACAGAAAAGGAATCATTTTGAAGAACTGGAGTGTAAATTTCACTTGTTTATGATGCATATAATGGAAGTCCATGTATGTGTTTGAATTTTCTCCCAAGGTATCACAAAAGTTCCTTCAACTGGCTTTCCAGCTGAGAGATCTGCCTCTTTCTCAACTCCAGACACTTTGGCAAGAAGCGTCTTTCAAGTGTCGCAATGACTGGTCAGTATCTCCCCAGTGTTTTATAATGGAGCATCTTATGTCTAGTCCTTCAGGTTTCCATCAATGTCTCTACATGATGGTTTAAGTTGGGCATTTACACACGTGTTACAATTAATAAAAAGTCTTGTACTACCAGTAAATTGGATTAAAGCCGATAGGACTCTTGTTCATGAGTTACAATTCTAAAACGCTCAGCCTCTGGCCAAGTCAACAAGCACAGAAATAACAGTCTGTGTGGGACAGTAGCCATCCTAATGAGAAACTACTCTGAGACACAGATGACGTACAGTAGAGCGTCCCCCTCTTAAGTCCTTAGCATCGCAGTATATCGCAAATACACCTTTATCATAGACGACGTTCTGACTTGTTAAACACAGGTGTAACTGATAACAAAATTAACAATGACCTCCTTTCAGTGAGGTGTGGCAGTACCTCATGTTGTGTACTATTGTGCATTGCATGACTCACTGGCCAAACTAAATGAGATCGAAATTAAATAACCACCTCATGTCAATCGGAAGCTACAGCTAGCAGTCGGTTAGCGTGGCATAAAGACTGGAAATGGAACATTTTTACAGCGCCACATTATAATGTGCGACACAGGTTACAGCAGATGTTCATATTGATGCTGATTAACTGCTTGGACAGGCAGCCTTTGTTGGATGCTTTACCGGCCTGTGGATCTGAGAACTGCATCGTACTACTGACCGAACTCATGAGGAACAAAGAGCTGGAGGAGGAGCAGACTCACGCTTTTCTCACCACCATAGCCCTCATCCCTCATCCATCGCCACAGATCATCGACTCCATCAATGTAGGAACATCTATGCGACATTAATGATGTCCTAAACCTCTCGTCAATGCTACTCTCTGTATTCACTCCTGATATATAAGTCAAATTGATGTCAGAGATATAGAAATGCAAGTAGCTTCTCCATCCATCTATACAAGTAAATATCCTCATGTTGTATACTGTGTCTCTGCTGCATGTGTTAGGCCTTACTGGAGGTCCCTGAGGTGTGGTCCAAGGCGCTGTTAGCTGGATCATCTCTGGTCTATCAACTGTGCCAAAGGTCTCAAGGCTCCTGTAGTGAACTTCCTCAGGTACAGTCATTCATAGAGACGCTTGAGGAAACCCTGAAGGACGGCTGCGAGGGAGAACAACCCACTCGAGTTAAGGTGCTTGTATTTTCAGACAAAGACACATTAAAAGCTGGCACTAAAACTGGTGCTTTGAACAATTTTACATAAACAATGCCTAATATGCATATATTTTGTCAACCCTACAGCTTTTGTATGCACTGAAATCAGTGGGAAACACCGGTCTGTCTGCTCCAACCTTTATTCCTCTGCTTAAGTGCTTCATGCTCGGCCACTCAACTGCACTGGAGCTGAGACTTGCTGCCGTCCAAGCCTTCAGACGCTTTCCCTGCTCAGCTGATGTGAGTTGATTCTGAAACTAATTCTTAAATGGACATATCATGAGAAATAAAATCACTTTTTCAGTGCATGTGCACATCAATGTCTCTACATTTGGGTATCTGGAGTGACTACCAACCTACAAACTGTTAAATAAGACAACCCTGTCAGTTTTTGTGGGCTGCCTAAATCATAAAACAAGTGATGTGAGCCATTCGGCATTGACTCCCCTTCCTATGTCACATGCAAGCTCATCAAAATATACAGCCCTCCATTTCCACAGCTTGAGAACTACCTTTGCAAAGGTGCACCATGTTATTCTTGCATGCCAATCAGAGCAGACTGGGCTTTTTCTGTAGAGGTCTTAAAGAGACAGGCGCTAAAACGAAGCGTTTCAGAGGGTGAATACAGGTATATTAAGACAAACAGTATGATAAATACTATGTGTTTATTTGACATTAAAGCAGTGAAACATGTTCCAGTAGAAACCCAAAATACAAGTATGAAGCTGGAATTAGCATTTTATGTCCCCTTTAAGTCAATAATGAAATGATCATTTGCAACAGTGACATCATGATATTTCTTTTACATATTCCTTCACAAAATAATTTGACAAGATAGGGATGCTGGACCTTTTAATTGATTATAAGCCAATGTTCACTTTTAAGGGGAGGTTTGTCCCTCAAATGTAAATATGATAAGTCTAATTGATTCATGATGAGTTGAGGTGGAGGTGAAGAGGTGATCGGCAGTCTAACATCAGTGACTGACAGCAGTTTCCTTTCTTCAGAGATCTGTGCTGTTGCAGCTGTACCGGTCCTCCCAGGAGGATCCCGAGGTCAGAATCGCTGCATACCAGCAGCTCATGCACTGCTCCGATCAGAACGTGTTTGAAGTGGTGAAGATGACGCTGAAGAACGAAACATCCAGCCAAGGTCTGATTTAAACCAGTTAATATGTTTAGCAAATGAAAATGTCCACTGCTTCTCATGATCATATTTCTGCTTAATTGTCAAACAGGTGAACTATTCTTTGTTGCAGCCACTTTATCATATATTTTCAGTTGTTTATATGTTGTGTTGCTGTATCACAAGACTTAAAATTGATAGCATTTGTTTCTTTATACAAAGCTGATGATCCATGTTCTTACAATAATAATTTATCTAATGTCCAAGCAGCTAAAAATAATAATTATTGACGAGAACTTGAGCTTGACATTGATGTGTGTAAAAAATAACCAAATCTATTGATATCATTTTGCAGGTATTTTGTAGACAAACAATCTCTTCATACCCTTTATTATTCTTTGTATATCCTTCTCATATTGTAATATAGTCTGGGCAAGTATATTTATTACAACTCTTTTTCAACTCACTCAAATATTTATAATATCCTGTGAATCTCTGAGCTGCGCTGTAGTAGTACTGAATGAGGTGAATGGGTCGGTGGGGGGGGGGGGGGGGGGTCATTTTTTTTTTCTGTTTGACATTCATACGCCTTTCCTCTTCTTCTTCTCTAGTGGGATCATATGTGTGGAGTCACCTGACTAATGTCCTGAGGAGCGAGGACCCCATTAAGCAGGCCCTAATCGAGTCACTGCCTGACGACATTATCAGCAGAGACTTTGAGGCTGAGTTTTTGAAATACTCCTCCTATTCAGACTACACAGTTTCATCAGGTAATGACGGCTTCACTTCAGCTTCATATAAAGCAAAATTGCAATCAGGATTAATGTCTGAATTTTTCTGCTTCTTTGTTTGTTTCAGGCATGGGAATTACAAATGTGGAAACATCTTTGGTTTTCTCTCCCAAATCATTTCTACCAAGATCTGCCACTGCCAGTCTGACTCTATATTTTCACGGCAGAGCCCACAACCTTCTGGAAGTGAGTTTGGTATCCATTTGATTCCTATATTAGTATGTATATTATAATCTTACAAAATGATGTTGAAGGCATGCATTTTGTTTCACAACTAAGGTGGACCTTCACGTTGAAAATGCTGAACCCCTTTTGAAGAATGTTTTCGGTCACCAAAACTTTGACTCCAATGGAGAGTCTGTGGCTCAAAGTCGAAAGACGCAGCCTAAAGAGACTAAGAGGACAAGAAGAAAAACAGATGAGGACCATAGAGAAGAAAAAGAAAAGTGTTTATCTGGCACCAACAGTTATCTAAGCCAGGCCAGGGCCATGGTGAGGTCACTGCGATTGTTGTAAGACAATCATCTCTACTGGGGATGGGGAGGAGCATTGTGAAGCAGATTACGTTGCATTTTAGATTTATGACTTTTAGTCAATGCTGCTATCTTGACAGTGCATTCAAAAAAAAGTGTTTTTCTATGAGCAACAGTCCAAAACCCCAAAATATTCAGTTTACAATAACTGAAATACATGTAAAAGCAGTTAATTCTTACATTTGAGCAGCCGGAATTATCAAATGTTTGTAATTTTTGCCTAAAAATGACTTAACCGATTCAAAGACAGAGTGCCCTGAATATAGATAACAAGAAAGACAATTGCTAAGATAAAGGATAATGATTTACAATACAAGGATGGTTTTTATTTCAAATTATTCAATTTATAGAGAGGAGTAAATTATTTTCTTTACACTTTTAATACCCTGGAATTCCAAAAAAACAATACCTGAAGTTTTATACTTTCAAAAGACAGATAAGGATAATGTAAGAGGATCGTAAGCAAGATTGTGAATGCCTCAGCACATGTACTAAATCCCCCTAATTACTCACAAACATGTATATATAGATAAACCTTTAAGGATACACATGGGAAAATAGCAACATTATCGAGTAAAAAAGGGGTTTTCATTGCAGGGGCTTAAGATTTCTTATTTTGTAAAGTTTTCCATTGAGTGAAGGTAAATTTCATGACAACATGTTTTGGCTCTGTCTTTTGCAGTTGTTTGGGAGGAGGAGAACAGAGGATAACAGGCTGAAGTGTTGGGTCGGTGTGAAGGTTTTTGGCAACGAGCTCAGCGTGTTTACATGTGAAGATCTCTACAATCAGATTGACCAGCTGTCGCTGAGCATGGCAGGACTGGCTGTCAAACTTCTCAAGGTATGCTGGAGGTAGATTGTTCTCACAGTCGCTGGTCTCTTCTCTGGCTGTTAACCCCCCCCCCCTCATTTTCATTCTCGCTGCCGTTTTCACTCTCAATCTGCCTTCCTTCCTCTTCGTCCTCCAGGGTCAGGAGGTTCAGCTGAACCACAGGGCCGTGATGATGACAGACGAACTGGTTTTACCGTCTCTGTCTGGTTTGCCCGTCAAACTGAGCATCAACACGACCTCCCTCCTGTCGCTGCGTCTGAAGGGCAACGTCAACTACAGGGATACTTCTCACTTCTCCCTGACTGGATACATCAAACCCAAGTACTTCCATATTAACACACGTAAAAGGGGCTACAAACCTGACCTTTGGTTTCAAACTGCGCCCTTCACTAGAGTGTAACTGCTGTCTTTATTCTCAGTGCCTATGTGGGGCTGTCTGCCATGATGGGGGTTGACGGTGCTTTGGGTCAAGCTGCAGTGGACTGGGTCTCTGAGCTGAGGAGCTCCACCAGTCTGGATGGCAGCATTCAGCTGCAGGAGGGGCGGGATGTCAGGGTGACACTCAACACGCCGGAGGACGTCATGGACATCATCTCTCTAAGGTTAGTGAGGGCATGTATTACAAGGATTTACATGTATTATGAAGGCGATAAACTTAAAAAAAATTATAGATGGCGAAGGTTGAATGTTTTATCCTCTTCCTCTCACGTAGTCTTATCAACTGCATTACCATACAAAAGTATAAACATATGCATTAAAACGTCCAGCACTTTTTATATTGTTATTATGTTTAGCAGGTTGCATTATCTTGGAGTATAGCAAAAAAAAAACTAAACGTAGTGTTTGTTGGTTGGTGTTTATGATATTGCAAAATATTTGAAGACGTTTTGAGAATGATGGTTTCCTAAAGAGCACGTGTTTTGTTTGTGTTCACCATGCAGCTCCAGAGTGTTTCAGATCAGTGGAGACCACCGAGAAGAGATAAAGGGGCCAAAGAGTCAAATTCAGAAGACCACCTGCACACCAAAGACATGTAAGTCCTCAAACACTGTTTGGATGGCGTCATACATGACCCTTTTAAATTGTTACTATTGACTTTTTAAAAACACTACAGCATATTGTCTATTTTTCTGTGTGTGCATGTTTGTATGTACATTCTGGCTGGATGTTGAAAGTGTGATTCAGAAAGTCATTTTCTTTTCTGTTTTTATGCATCGGAACATTTATCTAAAATAGTGAATGTTGGCCATAATTGTTTGATTAATCAGCTGACTTCCTGCAATGGTCACATGATAGTAGTACAGTTCTTTAACAATCCCTGATGTCTGTTTCCTCGCAGTGTCCAAGATGGTTGGCTGGCAGCTGTGCTCCAATGCCTCCTACCCATTACCTGCCACAGGTGTTTCTCTTCCTGCTCCAGGACCGGTCCACCTCTCCCTCAGGCTGCTGAAGCTGGACAGAGGCCTCCATTACTACCTGCTGGAGGCTGCCTACTCACTGCTCCCTCAGGTGCGAAGATCCACAGATGAGTTTCATCTTTGAGATGATGTTCTTGTCTTAATTCCCTGTGTGAGATCTCTTCATCTACTCTCACAGTGACTAACGCACAAAGCTGTCCCAATTTATGTTTCAGAGAGGCGCCTGGCTCCCCAGAGAGGCCTCCATCCACCTCCTCCTGGCCACACCTCAGTCCTCCATCCCCAGGGACATGTCTGTGGACCTCACCTTCAACCCTCACAGACTGTTGCTGAGGATCACCCATCCGCTGAAAATCATCCAAATACAGGGTTGGTCACAAAGGAACACCATAACAAAACCCCTCTGTCAGGGTTCAATGCTGATACTGTGTTGTTTTCTCAGGGCAACTTGAACAGGAGAGGAACATAAGGTCAGGAAAGCTGGAGCTGTTGATTGATGGGTTTCATTATTATGTCATGGTAGGCATTTAGATTTACTATAACAGGATTTTTCTCTAGGAAAGATACAAACCTGAAATGATTTTCCAGTGATAAAAAATGTTAATGATTGTGTCATCTTTAGGGTTTGGTCGACACTCAGACCGTCCTGTCAGAGCAGAGAACGTGCTACCATCTTGAAGCCAAAATGGCCGCTGATGGACATCCCATGATCCTCTCCGCTAATGTTACTCGTGGACTGGGCAGGAAGACCAGGTTCTCTGCCACTGTGAAGAACGTGTTCAGAGAAACAGCATCACTGTCAGGTATCCAACTGACGCGACCAAACAGTACACGTTTATTATCTCTCACTAGTTTTATATTGAACGTTTACATTTTACAAGTCATTTTGCTGTGTCCAGTGGCCCTGGAGCAAAGGCGGGACGGCAGCAGTAGGCAGTACTCTGTGGAGGCCGAGCTCCTGTTACCCGATGTGGTCGGCACCAGGATGCTGGGACTGATGGAGCGGAAGGGCTCACTGTGGAGCTCCGCGCTCAGGCTCAAATATGGTCTGGGAGGTGAGTGACTGAAAAACACATATACATGGTAAAGTTTTGAAAGTTTCAGCTGCCGCTCATAGGAGTATTACAAATATTTCACCATCAGTTGGTCCTGACCGTTGACCCCTATACAGGTGATGCGAGGCACCTGCGTCAGGAGTGCTACACGTCTCAGAGACTGAAGAGCGAGAGGTACTCAAACCTCACCTACATCATGAGAGCAGATCATGAATGCTACTGCTCCAACACAGCTCCTATCAACCACAAGGTACCTGGAGACATGTTAACATGAATCTTAATGTAAAACTTTTTGTGTGGTTCTGTCTTCCATGCATTAACTGAGCAGCTTTTATGTGCGTCCGCAGATCCACCTTAGGCATGAGGAAAGCTGCGACCACCTCAAATCATCCCTGGACATCAGCTACGGTAGACACTGGGATGAGATCAACAACAAGCGTACAATTCTCCTGAGCCAGTCATTCAAAAACCAATCCACACAAAATCACACCAGCTACACACTAGAGGTAAACAGACCTATGTGAGGGCTCAAAACGCTTCTTTTTTTTCAAACCAACACAAATATACGTTTTTAAATGCATTGCCTGTTGGGGCATAATCCTTTTCTAAGCATTAAATGCATATTTTCTTTGTCTCATGATATTCTAGTTCAGTCTCCAGGTGCCAGAGAAGAATTTAAACTACAGGACTCAGCTTCTGCACTCTCACTTGAGACAGCTCGGGTCTGAGAGCAGCACTCACCTAAAGATCAACTACAACAACGTGATGCCACTGGTGGCCGGATTACACTGGAGAAGCCCTCCCAAAGACGCGCCGCAGAAAAAATGGGAAGGTAAAAGCGGCTCATATGAAATTATTTTTAGAGTCTATAAAGGCAGTGAGGCAGAACTCAGCATCATGTCTCTCTGATCATTGTCCAGGCACATTTAACATGGACACGCCGTGGCTGTACATCTATACGGCCCACAAACTGAGCCAGCACCAGCGCCACACGCTCCAGCTCACCTCAGAGCTGACAGCCAGCAAGTGGCTGGTCATCCGTAACCTCAGGCTAGAGGGTTTCTACAGAGACAGGGGCAGAGAGAGGGAGGCCCGTCTGGAGCTCTACACACAAGCTGCCACCTACATCCAAGTAAGGAAGGAAGAGGCTGCTCCATCTAAGAATCAGTTCATATTTTACACTTTTTTTTTTCATGATGGTCATTTTATTTGTTTGCACCGACTAAGAAAATGATGCAACAAAATGTTTACATGTGCATTGCCTGCTTCTCCTCCGACTCCTTCGTCGTCCCTCCCCAGGCAGGAGGGTGGGGCGTGGTGGGGAAGCGAAGTGTGAAGGCCTCCGGCTCGTTGAGCTCCTTGTGGACTCCACCCTTGAGAGGAGATGTCTCTCTGGAGACTTCTAAACTCAGCCACACCCTGCAGATGGCCTCCACCTATGCAAAGCACAACGTCAGCCTCACTGCTGCCCTCAACACTTTGGATAAGGTGGGTGGCGACACTGGGCCTCGTAGAATGGATGTGTTCAGTTAAGTGCATTTAACTCTTCATAGATTGACTTTACTAACTTCTTTAAGAATTTGAAAAAGAGGCAAGCGATACTGAAGGTGACCTTCTCAAAGCCGAAGAGTCCGTCCACAGAACTGCAGTTTGAGGGAGTAGTAGAGGAGCTGAGGAAGGACTTGAAGATGTATCAGAAAACAGCAATGCTCCAGCTCAGGTCTGTGCCTCAATCTGATTGACTTGGAATTAATCTGTTGATGTATTTTAGGACGGTTGTGATTATATTACGAAAAACAATGTCAGCGAGAACACGGCTGACTTTAACAGCGATCCCATATCGCACAGACAGCCCTTCCAGACCTTTCCTCAGACTCTCCTCCTGCGGGAGACTTTTACCGTCGACCTCCTCAAAGGCCTTTACATCCTGGAATCGAAAGCTGGTTTCCACAGCAACAGAGAGGTCATCCACACCCTCACCCTCGGCTACCGACCACCGAGTCCTTTTGTAAGTGTAGCACAAGTGGATTTAATAATTCAACGCATGATACTTAAACAGAAAGTGAGGGGGTATTCATTACTGTATTCAGAGATGTTTTGTTTTTTTGTTTAGGTTTGTTCTGCACTCGTCCATTCTTTCACCTCCGACACTATTCCATCAGACTCAGAAGCCTGTGTGATAATAACCAGCATCCAGGTAAACTGCCAGCCTTCAAAACCCAAAATACTGACGTAAAAGAGACAAAAGTTAATAAAAATCGAATTCAACATCCTTACAGAGATTTATTTTCTCATACATACTTACTTTCTAACCCGTGTCCCAATGTTTCTAAAGATATCACACATTTAAATTACAAGCTGTATTGCAGAGAAATATAAAATTATACAAAAATGAGAATCATTAATACGGTGCTTTGGATTTATATGATCGATGATGAGTATGACCTAGCTTCAGTAAAATACTTGATGTTGATTTCAAAACATTTGTGTATTCAATATATGTTTTATATATGGCGCATTCCTTCTCAGACCCAGAAAGACGTACAAGGGAGGTTACGGGTTGGCAGCAAGGAGAGGCTGACTTTCTTTGGACGAGTTCAGTTGAACCCTTTACACTCAAGTCACCACGTGGTAACAGTTAAAGTCAACTTCACTCATCAGCTCCAGGTAAGACTGCCTCTCCACTCAGGAAATCAGCATTTTACTGATAAGACGAGATAAGTGTTGATTTGTATGATGTCTGGTGATTGCAGTTAGCATTGTAACAAGCCATGTTCGTCCACCTCCAACAGCATACAGTATAGTATACGGTAGGAAAGGCCAAACTTGTGACCAGTTTGCTCGGTATTGCTGTTACAGCTGCAGTTCCCCTCCTCCGCTATCGTGGAGGGAAATGTATGTTGGAACCCCAAAAACAACAGTGACTTTGATTATCAGGCCACAGGGAAACTGAGAATAGAGCGCCAGGAGTGCCAAGTGAGTAAAACCAAACCAGCATTTTAATTATTGCTTGTTTAATTGGCTGCATTTCTGATGAATGTGTGGTGTTCTTGTCTTATTAGTTTTCTGTACAGCTAAATGGAACTTCAGGAAGAGTCGGTCTTTATTCCTCTCTCAGCCACCCTTTCAAATCAAAGATTCCCAAAACATTAGAGGTGGGTCGCTTCTATGTTTTGTCATTCATTGGTCCCAAATTAGTAGTCTGAATTTAGTTCATGATAACAAAGGTTTTTGATTTTCATGTTTTTCATGTTAAGGTAAAGGCCACTGCAGACATTTCTGCAATGGCTGGTATAGGAAGTAGCTCAGTACAGGTGAGGGCGGATGGGAAGGACCGGGTGAAGCTGAACGCCCAGATATCCCACACCTTCCAGGGGGGAGACAGAGCTGTGGGACTGAAGCTGAACGTATCCCAAAGTCTGCTGCCTTCTGCCACTGACATGCATGTAAACATGGCTGCCAACATGTCCTCAGACAGGTGTGTGCATCCACCTGTATTTTATCACACTGTCTAAATGTATCCTTTTGTATTTATCAGATATACAAAGACAATCATATATGTAATAAACAATGTTCAATGTCTCTTTATGGACTTTTGGACTTACTGTGCCTGTCTCCTCCAGTGTGTCTCTACATGGATCCTACACACAGGGGCATGAGGCTTTGCTGGCTCAAGTCAAAGGGTCTCTAAAAGACACCCGTGGTCTCCAGCTGGCTATGTCGGGGGACCTGAGGCACTCCATGGCCAATCTCGCTATTTTGCCTCCAGTGCTGGGGTTGGACGGTGTGCTGGGACAGTCTGACACCCTCACTGAAGGTAGAAGTTCATTTGAAAATATCTTTAATAGTACTTTAATATTTCATGATTTGGTTTGGATATTGTCTTTAGATGAAACCCATCCTGACTTTTTTTAAACTTAATATTATTGTAGGACAGCTGAGAGTTAGAGTGATGGAGACCTTGTACGTTGTGGAGCTGAGACATCAGGAGGCACCTGGAGATACTTCGGACAGAGAAGATGAAGAGGGCACGATGGGAACGAAATTCCACGTGGCCCGTGATTGGCTGTGTGTTTGGATAGGGGCGGAGTATTTTTGTGTGAATGCGAGCCGTCGACTGGGGGCTCGAGGGACGGGTGAGGTCACCACCAGTCTATCTCATTCCCTCCGCCTGCTCAATGCAACAGGTAAATCATCTAAGCAATAGCTTCCTGACAGGCCGTGTTATGTTTCCGTACTGTTGTGTTCACTTAACAGCAGCAGTTGTGTGCATCTGTCAACAGATTCGTCACACGTACACAAAAATGTTACGATTTTCAACCTGCATCTTTTATAAACTGCAGCGAATATGATTGAACAAGTGAGAACTAAATCACAACCACCTATGAAAAAATTAATTAAGAATATGGATTTTTACAAGATTGCGTCGAACTGGATTCGATATCCTAAAACTAAACAGTACTGAGGCTGTGGGGTACCGGATGTGCTCGGCTTGCCAGATCGGCACCCCTGAATATGGAGCCTGACATAACTCTCCTCTCAGCCGCTATGACTGCCTCATCAACTCCGGTAACTCCTCCAGATTAGAGGTTTACAAACAAATAATATAAAGCTATATGAAGAGTATACTGTATATCAAACATAATAATAATAATAATAATAATAATTCAAGTGTCTGATAGATAAATCTAAAACTAAATTGTCAAATGTTTTGCTTGTATAAATCTGGAGGCTGTACCCGGAGACATGGAGGAGCAGTCATAGCGGTTGACAGGAAGGCCAGGGCTTGCAGAGCATGTTGGAGGGCAGGCTCTTAATCCAGGGGTGTGTGCTCACTGAAGGACAGCCGATAGGGGACACTCTGTCCGGGACACCCCCCCCCCCCCCCCCGTGACCCATGACAATAGTCTAACGGCTTTTTCTTTGACCGGAGTGATACTAAAAAAGACATCATAGTAGTGGTATGAGAGTATTATAACACGGCTATAAACCAATCAGACCGCTTATTTTACCCGTATCATAATCATAACCCGCATTATAATCTCTCCTGCATACAGGTATATATGCAAACAGTAATGCCCAGGTGAGGTGGGCCCAGGATGGCGGACGACTTTCGGTCCTTGCAGAGCTGCAGGCTGGACCAGAACATCTAAAAGCTGAGTTTAATGGAGGCAAGACAGACAAGGTTCCCCTCCGATGGGAGTATTTCTCCAGGCTGCAGCATCAAGTCAAGGCTCTGCTGGAAAGCGTTGTATCAAGCTCCATACAAGCCAAAGCACATTACCAGGTGCAGGTCTATCTTGTGTTTTTCTATCCCTAGCATGTTCATATTTTAGTGATGACCTTAGAAGCATCAATGTGTCATCTTTCTCAGAATATCTGTACTGTTTGTTTTTCCTGAATTTTCACATTTGTCTTTCCTCTGTTAGTTAGAAGCAGATGTTCTGGACACAAGCTTGGTCCTTCACATGGAGGACGAGAGAATGGTTGACATCCTTTTTAACGTTACATCGAAAAACAGCACAGCTATATTAGTAGTGGCTCTATGGCAACAGATAAAGCTGCTCCAGGGACTCATACCCACCTCTTTACAGGTAAATGATTTAATAATTTACACATGTTCACTAGTTAGCAGATCTCTATCTGTGACTGAAAATATGTCTTCGACTGTGTTTTTATTCATCTTTACCCATGATCTTTACCTAGTTTAGGAGCATTGTGTTCAAACCACCTAAAGGAATAGTGCCACATTGTAACATTTGTAAATACAGCTAATCGGACGTGCTTGTATTTTGTTTCCTTTGAAGCAAGTCAGGGTTTCTAGCGCAACTTCATCTAATTCCAAGATGCATGGAGAAGGGGAAAAGTCTGAGGGGGTCAAAAGTCAAGCAACTTTTGTAGTATATAGAGCAACTTATTGTTACACCAATGCATTTCGGCTTGTTGCCTTCATCAGGGTCCATCAGGTCCATTTTGTTTTCTTTGTACAGAGCCAGGCTAGATGTTCCTTCCTGCTCCCAGTCTTTATGCTGATGGCTATAGCTTCATATTTACCATACAGACAAGAGAGTGCAATAAATCACAACTCACGGCAGAGAATGATCATATTTCCCAAAATATTCCTTCAAAGAAGTTGACCCACTAATCCAGCTTTTCCAACAGCACAACATGATCAGTAGTATTAAATGAACCACTAAGAATAAAACAGAAATACTGTTCTAACATTGAACATGTATTGTTTCATAATAAAGGCTCATATAAGCATGTTGGTGTACGACAACATTTCATGTGGCTGGTCTAAAGTTCAGTTATTCCTCAGAAATTCTTACGTCTCCTTCTTCAGTTTCGTCTTTGAAAAACAAACTTTGCCAACAGGGGTTTTGTTTTCACAGATGAACTGCACAGGGGACGCCACCGCAGACCGACTCTCAGCCCAGTGTTATGGAAATGTGGCAGGTCGCCCTGTGGAGGTACGAATCTTTCGCTCCTATAGACCACACAACAGGCTCTGCTATGGCCTGTCGCTCGCTCACTTCAGCCTCATTGCTCAAGTTAAAGGCTGTCACAGTTCCAGTGGCCAGAAGGAGCTTAGAGCTAACCTCACTCATTCATCCGTGCTACTGCTGACTTATCTGGGCGTGCCCACTAAATCTAGTCTCAGGCTCCTGCTCCGGCCTGGGCCTCAGAGGTGGGCCCTGGGGATCGGGTTGATTGTTGACCCCTGGAGAATGGACTTGAATGTGGGACTGAGGTTGGAGAGGCCTGGGCTATATGGGTGGCATGGGCTGCTTGAGTTTGGGACCCGCAGTGTTACACACAGGGCAGAGGTGACAGGTCGGATGATGCTGGAGAGTTGGTGTCACATCTGGGCAGATGTCATTGTAGCATGGGACTCAATCACTTCAAGTCTGTTGCTGTCTTTCCGGTGTAAACGGCTGGGGAGGCTGGCATGGGTGCAGGTTAGTAGAGCTGACGGGGGCGTATCACATAAAACATCTTTAACCATACACGGACTAGCAGGGAAAGATGGACTCAAAGGTTCTTTGGATTTAGAAAATGAGCAGGACTCCTGTCAGTGCCTCATGTCTGCACTGCTGAAAGACCAAAAGGCTGAAGTAGACTGGACCCTCCAGCATCACTGGGCCTCTCTTGCCTCCATCATCCCAACCAGAGTAGAGCTCCATGGTTCAGGTGAGCTCAGTGACACCTCCCTCTCTGGAAGCGCTCGGGTCTCTTTCAGCACTCACTCCGCTCTGATCAACCTGACTGCTGCCTGGGAGCCCTCCACCTCCTTGAGGGTTATGCTTCACCAAAACCTGGCCACCACTGGTGTACCAGGGGAGCTCACTGTTAGCATGTCGACCACGGCTAGTCAAGCTGAATTGGAGTTGGAAAGTGACGTGTGCTCCATTCTTCTCCTGGCAAACCAACACAGGGGAGGAGAGGACAGGAGGACCAGCTGGAACCTTTTTGTCCACCAGCGGTGTGTCTTACTGAAGGTTAGAGAGGAAACAAGAAAAAGAGCCAGGAAACTTGTTTCCCAAGAGATTAAAAGCAAAAGAAACATCTTCACCTTGGAGATGACTCTTTCCATTACAGAATGAAATGCATAGATAACACCAATACTATGTTAAAATAAGTACCAACAAGATCATGGTTGAAATGAGGGTTAACCTACTAATGGATTTTAGCTACGCTTGTGACATGGCTTTAGGGATGGCAGCGTCTGTCTACGTCCACCACTTTGGTCCAGACTGAAACATCTCAACAACTATTGGATGGAATGCCATGAACTTTGGTACCAACAGTCACGTTCCCCTCAAGTGACATTGTGAACATCTATATTAAACACCTTTTGCACCAAAAACAAAGTAATGCAATGAATCCTTTCAGCAATGGTCTTGTTTGTGTATTTCAGTATATTTGTGCACTGTGCATGTTTAACTTGTGTAATTTGTTTGGAAGGAGTGAAGAAAAGTCCCGTTTCTAATCTTTCCTTTTTAACTTTTCTCTTATACGTAGACTCTCCTGCTGTCACAGACTTCAGCCAACATCTCCATCACCCGTTCTGGCTGCTCCACTAATTTCAGTACCATTATCCAGACTGAGGGGAAACAGAGAGGCAGCCTTAGTCTGCATTTAACTTGTCACCCTCACCTTGGTCTGAAAGCATCTGCACAGCACTCTATAGAGGCATTACAGATGCTGGGATTTCCTGCCCATGGAGCATTAATCCTTAATGTTTCAACTGCACATCTGCCTGGTGTGGAGGTTGGCCTGGAGCTGGGACGTTGTTATTTTAGGGGTAATTTGGGGAAAAGAGAGACTTCAAACATTAAGGAGCAGTCTTCTTATGCTGTGAACGTGACAAACTACTGTCCTGCTCTACAGGTCAGACAATCAATCAATTACTTTGGATGTTGCTTGTGGAAACCTGAATAAGCAAGTTGTGATTACTGTTACGTCTAACCGTGAAAATATATTGTCATTTCTTTCATCACTGTTGGAAGAACTAGGATTTCCTAGTGATTCGCACATGTGTTGAAATACAGTTTCCAGCTCACTAGAAGGTCAAGCTACAGCTCAGTTACTACAGCAGCAGAGCAGAACAACACAACAGATGATACAGCTGCTAGATTACTGTCACCTCTATTTGACTTGCTTCCACTTTGGACAGAGACACAAAGTCAACTGTCCTTCCACCAATAGGCTATCTGAGTATCTCAACACAGATTAACATTCTCCATGTTTATGTGCCATAGGGAACGGTCTTCCCAGCGTCCCTGGCTCTCCACGGCCTCCTGTCAGTCGTCCCCTGCCAGCTTACTATGACCTCCTCTCTGAGGGCAGACAGCCAGGACCTCTCCCTGGAGCTGAGTCAATCCTGCAGGCCTCCAAGTTTCTCTGGGACCCTCACGCACTCCTTCCTTGGGCTGAGGAGCCACGGTGTGCCCCAGATGATCACCGTAGAGGCCACTGCTCCTGGAGGCCCTGAGCAGGCTGGGACCCTGTTCATTAAGGCTGGGGCATGTTACATTAGGGCCAATAGAGACATAGAGGCCAAAGGAAGGACACAGTGGCTCTGGTCTCTGGAGTCAAAATGCCCAATGTTACAGGTACTGTAGGTTTTTATGGATGACGATTGAAGCGTTGACATAGTTGATTGTTGTAATAAACTCCATCACATTATTTGATTTGGGAATTTTGTAGTGTGTGCCAGTCAACTGGGTTGATATGGGCGTTTTCATTATACAGTTAATGGTCTGAATGAAATCAAACCTCTCTTACACACATTATTGATTGCCTAAGCTAGGCACTAGACCCTTCTCACCGGACAGGACAGGTGTAATTAATATCATAGTTAAGTCTGTGGCACTCAATTGAACTGAGCAGCCGTCAGTCTTATAGGTTACACCTGTGATTTTCCTGCAAAGTCCAAATGGTCTAAATATTCGGGAATTGAATAAGAATGAGTCATCCTCAGCCAGTGTTTGTGTGAGATGTATTTATTTTTTTAACAATCTTTATGACATTGGTGTTCTGACCTTACTAGGCCCATTTGAATGGCTCAGTGTGGCAGGACCCTCATGGTATCTGGACAGCGACGGTGGACACCGATCTGGAGGGCAAAAGCGGTTTCCTGAGGCTCAATGCAAGGGCCTGGCCAGAGCTGAGCGTGGAGGGCGAGCTCAGGCACAATCTTCCCGCTCTCCAAGATTTACCGGAGCACAGCAGACTGAAAGTCACCTGTAGGGTCGGAAAACATCAATATGACACGGAAGCCGTCATTCAGATGGAGGAGTGTACTGTTGCAGCCAGTGGAGCGCTGATGTCACAACCAGGCCTGCAGGGGTCGCTGGTGTATCACAACAACTGCACAGTGATTCAGGTTGAGTAAACATACCACATGATTATCTGAGTGCCTATTAAAGCTGTAATAACTTCACTATATCACTTTCTAATCATGTCTGTAGGAGTGGGGTAGTCCGGACAAGATGCAGTCCTCTGCTTTGTTGGTTGTCTCACCAACTCATGTGGAATCTCGGGTGTCCATGGCTATGGATGAAACAGAGTTACAGGCTTCAGTGGCTCTTAAGAAAACTAAGGTGTGATGATACATTAAAAGCATTTGTCATTTTACATTGTGTTACATTTTTAAAAAAGGTAATTATTTGCCTTTAAAATCCAACGAAATTCACATTTCACTTGTGATACAAAGTTGCAGCCCTAATTGATCTATTTTTAGAGAAACGGGATGGGACGCCACGCATCATAATTCAATGCTGTTGTTTTCCCAGGATAAAAATGAAGCATCGCTCAATCTAAACCACTCTGTGCCCCTGTTGGAAAAGCTGGGTCTCCCTGTTAATGTTGCAGTGAGAATGAATTCTGGGACTCAAGGCAATGGCTCGTACTATTATCTCGTACACAGCAGTGCGGGAAACCAAAAGGTAGGACTCTATCAACAGTGTTGTGTGAGGTTTGTAATGAATTGCTCTTTCAAGCCGCACATCCCTGAAGTCTAGGACCATAATGATAATCTGTGCATTCATAACCACACCAACCTGCCACTGTATGTAACAGCTGCTGCAGTTGATACTCTGACTGTTTTACAGATAACTCAAGAGATGACAGTTTCAAAGATGTCTGAAACGGTCAGAGTGAAGAGTCATTTTAGACACACGGTGAACTTTCTGAAGAAACTGGGAGTCCCTGCAAACAACAGCATCCAGGTTAGAAACTCGACTCAACCGCCAATAACTGACCGTTGATTGGCTTTTTAAAACAGCTCACGGAACAAAGCTGTACAATCTCTCAGATGGTTGATATCACAGTGACTGTGTGTGCAGGTAGAGCTTGGCTCTGTTGAGGGCAAGACCTTGACATTGCGGTCCCAGTTTGGAGGTCAGCAGGCAGGAATGAGACTTCAGATGAAATGTCTCCCAAATACCAAAGAGATGAGAGGAAACATCTGGCACAGCTGGTCGTGGCTGCAGGACAGAGGACTGCCTCTTAATATAGAGGTAACATAATACATCTGTTATTGTTGGGGTTCTTTATATTGTATGGCTTTATTGAACTGTTTTGTACAAGAGTTGATGAAAAAACAAACACCTCTCTTATGATTTTCTGCTCCAAGGGCCTATGTTCCATCCAGGGAGGGTTCTCTCAGTTTCAGTCCAGAGCTCGTCTCACTGTGGATGGACACAATCTGCTCGCCTCCGGTTTGAATGTCACTGTGGCCAGTGGGCGTCTGGCCCTGCTGTTTTCCTACTCTCCGCCAGCTTCTAATCAAACGGGGATGCAGCACAGACTGGACACTTCCCTAACTGCTCAGTTCAAAGGTCAGATTGCATTAACAGCTGGATTTCATATCTGTGTTTTTTATATTGATTTCTGAAGTTTGGGTCGTTTTAAGTGCGTCTGGGTTTTTTTCTCAGTACCTTTTTGAAGATGAAGAGCAGAAGGGGATTTCATTATTTTTCGTCATAACTCATCTCATAACCAGCACTATCATAATTATTGTATTTCTTTATGTGTTTTTCAAGCTTAATTTTCATATAACAAAGTAGAAGTCGTGGATATTTCATTTTTAAAATGCACTCAGCTCTCGGTTTCAAAAACAAAAAACATATTGAGACAGCTTGTATTGTCATGATGGCAGTATTATGGCTTTTACCTTTAACAGCTGTAGTGATGCTCTGTGCAGGTCCTCTGCGGAGCGCCTCAGTAGACATTCACTGTCACGACTGGAGAGTCCGAGTTGTGGGGGACGTTGGAGGCTGGGGGGCACATAGAGGGTCCAGGGAGGCCAGAGTCACACTAAAACACTTTGTGCAGGGACTAACTAGCCCTGCCTTACAGGTGAGGGTAATACACTCAAAATTCCCACAACTTTACCCCTCTGTGCTAACCATCTCTGTGACTGTCGATGTAGGTCGAGGCCTGGGGAAGACTTACTGAGTCACAGCTGAGGTGCTCCATGGCTGTGAACCCTGAAGTCAGCTCCTCAGTGGCACTCATCATTCAGGGACACCATCTGCCTCATAGGTACCATCAACACACACATACAGAAACCACATGGGTCACACTGCCTCATTGTTTATAACCCAAAATGGGCGGCTTGACATTCTCCTGTCAATCAAACGCATGCATACACACTTACTTTAGGTGACAGGTGTTCTTTTGTCCAGCAAGGACCTGATGGTGAAGGTGGTCCACACTCTTCCCAGGATGTTGGTTTACCTGCCTTCTCAGCTCAATGTCCGCTCTCAGGTGGGTTCTTATTCTCAAAGGCGCTCTTATTAAATCATGTTAAAACAAGAATAAAGCAACGTCTTCTGCTAAATCAGTGCCGGAATTGCAGTTGTTACACTGTTGTGATAATTTTTCAATGCATTTGTTCTATAATTAAAGAGTTTAATGGGCATGACATGTCACACACAACTCATGCTGCCGTCTCTCCTCCCTCGCTCCAGCTGAACCAGACTCGGTCCAGTGTGTCAGGTTCGGTGGAGGTGTTGTCAGGCAGGAGGAGGCTGTGGGCTTTGGGGGAAGTAGCAGCTCTAGAGAGTGGATACAGACAGGCTCTAGAGCTTGAACACTCTTACCCACAGGTATTTCTGGGCTAAAATATCTCTTTACAGATTTAAAAAAAGTTGATTAATCTGTAATAAACATTTTGACTTTTCACACCCTGAACATCATGACACATTAGATGATCATCTTTGTTCTGTAGTTGAAGCCGCTACCCAGGACTGTCTCAGTGAGGACGGTGTATGAAGCCAGGAACTGGAGCTACCAGGTTCAACATGGAGCTGTGTGGGGCGGCCAGGAGTTCATCTTGTCTGGTCTTTACTCTTCACCTCCAGCACTGGAGATGGGGAACCAGACCCTGAAGGGTAAACTAATGCAGACCAACTCTGCCAAACATTACAACCATCACAGGGACAATGTTTGTTCAATTCTATGACATCTTAAGAGGATGCTGCTATTGATGTGTGACCTATGATTCTGGGTGACTACAGATTGTCGATGTCTTTATCTTGTTCTTGACTTCAGTTCAGATCAACTGCGTTCCCCGTTGGACTAGTTTGGAGGTGACTCTCGAGCGTTCCTTACATGGGCGACTGGACAGTGCTTTACTGGGCTGGACGAGGCATGGTCGACAGGAGCAGGTCAGGCTGTACAAAGTGTGTCATGATCCTGAAAATGTGAAGGGCTTCATTCAAACTTGTCTTTTTAGTCTTGTCCTCTCAGAAACTATCATATTCATTGGTGAAAATGTAACAAACATTTTGATAAAAAATGTTTAAACACCATGAATCCGGTCCAGTTTATCGGAGACGCATGTCCGGCATTCTAAAAAAGAAAACTTTTTGCTTTCTGCGGTCACAAACTGTGGTTTGTTCATCTCAAGGTCAGAGCTCTGAGCTGGTGGAGTCGATCAGAGGAGATGAATGAGACCAAACTGGAGCTGAAACAGCCCTTCTCCTCCACACTCAGCCAGATGTCCCTTCACACACTGTCACACAGCTCACAGAGGGAACGACGCAGCAGCCGCCACGTAGGCTGCCACACTTATACCTCTTTGTTTTAAACTATTAGAATATCTATCATCTCAGCTATTCATTTAACCCAGAAATTAGTCTCACCATTTTTTCTGTGAAATTGACACATTTGGCATTTCAAGCAGTATTCTTTACCTCTATTTCTATTAGCTGAAATGGAGCAGGTAACTGTTTTTCTGGTTTCTTTCACACCAAACATAATGTTGTTTTAGACTACATGATTAATAATTCCCATGATTTAGTATAGTGTGATGTGTAATTTAGGTACAAAAAAACGTATGAGTTTTATTTCTGTTTTTATTTGTATTACTATTACTGTGCATACAGACACATCTATCATGGGACAGTGCAGTCCCTGTCAATATCACCGTCACCCTGAACAAACAGTGGCAGAACAGCTCCAGCAGGGGGCAGGCATGTGCTCTGCTCTCATCGCAGGTTTGTGGACTCTTTTCAAATATTAAACTCTTCATGGATGTCGTGTATGATAAGTCTTTATTGAGTTCCCAATGACTTGATGTGTGTGTGTGTGTGTGTGTGTGTGTGTGTGTGTGTGTGTGTGTGTGTGTGTGTGTGTGTGTAGATGGCTGTGTCTTTGGTTAAAGGCTGTGTGTCAGTGGGTCAGGAGGGGAACTTGTATTCACAGAATGCAGAGCTAAAATGGGACAACAGGAGCATCAAGCAAGGCATGAAGTACCAGGTACTCTGAAAGCTAAAGCTTTGACTTTAATCCTATGAGGTATTCTCTCGTCGTGCGATTGCAGACGACTGATGTTTGTGTTTCTGTGTTGTTTTTAGAGAGGTCCACAAGGAATGCACAGTCTTCAGGTGAATGTTGGCCTGGACAAAGTGTCTCCTGCACCCTGTCCGTCACACACACTCCTGACTAAGATTCAGACCAACCTCAGGGATCGCTTGGAGCACACCGTGCTGCTGGGCCTCTGCCCCCCACAGCCTGTGAGTCAACTCATCTGCATCCTTAGTTTCTTACTGCTTTCCTTCTCATGCAGTGATTTATAGTTTGGTTTTACTCCCACATTTTAAGATGTGGAGATTGTAGCTACTGTGCTGGTATACATGAGTAATGATCTCTCTGTGGGTGGTTGTACTACGATAAACTGCATAGTCTTTGAACGTACTGTATGTCCATGTATGTCACCACATACAACTGTCTTTCAAGTTTTCAGACCTACAGAATGCCGTTGTTCTTATTCCTTTTCTTCAGCTGTTGTTTATTCTCTGTATGTTTCTCCCAGACTTTGTCGTGGTCAGGATCCCACAGAGTGAACTCAGGAGAGGAGCTATTTTACTCACAGTCTCGCCTCTCGGTGACAGGACGGCCCCACCAGTGCAGCCTCACCTTCGCCTTGACAAACTCCTCTACTGCTCAGAGCTCCAACATGTCTCTGTTCTCTGAGGTGAACAACCCCCTTAACAATAATGGGTCTCAGTCAAGAACTTTTGTTGAACAGGGCATGTCAAGTCAATGTCGTATTATTGGGTATGATGGTTTTATTGCATTGCTGCCAGGACTTTATTGTGATAAGACATTATTAGATTTGGATTAAAAAGCACTCTGTACACAGTGGCTGTTAGCACCGCTACTCTGTGTGCTTTTGTATTTCTGTCTTTGTGAGGACCAATAACTTTTTTGTAAAGTAAAGTGTCGATCCTCATTTCTTCAAATACATTTATTTATTTATTATTCTAGTTTAACCTTTATTTTACCAGGAATATTTCCCATTGACATTTAGCATCTCCTTTACAAGGTAGTCCTTGGCAAGTTAGCAGCATAAAAGGTTTCACATAACAGAATTAAAAACAAAACTGCAAAAAAGTTAATACAAACAGTAAATTGCATCAACCAATGGATTACTGGTGTTCAGTGGTCAAACAGTCCTTTATCCTGTTTTTATAGTCTTCCATACTTATGAAATATTCTAGTTTATTTATAGTGACTCGCAACAAGATCAGATTGCAAAAACTTAAAAATCTTTTTAACCAAAGACGTTGCGGGTTCGTGGAATGACGTATATAACTTGTCTGCATGCCTGAAGGTTACAGCTGCTGATGCCTTTAAAAGTCAGTCGAGCACAAAGATAAGAAGGCAGTTTGTGGAACATATAGCCTTATAAAGACAAATGTACCAGTGTTCCAACTTTCTCATACAAATTGCAATGATGTGTAAGGAAACCACAATCAGAGACAAATCGCAATGCAGCATGCTACACTGAATTTAACATTTCCAAACAACATGAACTTGCGTGCATATATCACAAGGATCAATTGCTGATAAAAGTATTACTTGAATTATCATTAATTGATAATGTTGATATTTTATATATGCATGGAAGGTAACATTCAAACTACACCTCGAAAGCTCACTGATTAAACAAACGAATAACAGCATGTAAATCTGTACAGAAAATAGTTGTGTGTAACAACAACCAGTTGTGGTTTTACGGGAGGTTCTGTGCTGACTATATCAGTCCAAGAATTTAAGAAATAAAACCACAATAAAGATATTTTTGAGGGTCCTTATGAGTACTCACACAAGTACGGTGTGTGTGTGTGTGTGTGTGTGTGTGTGTGTGTGTGTGTGTGTGTGTGTGTGTGTGTGAGAAAACTTCACAGTCTAGGATTGGCAATTGGAGTGTTGAGGTGGGGGGCAGTGCCGTGTCTTGGGCCGGGAGGTCTGGTGTCCAGATGCAGGCCAGACTGGACCGCAGAGAGAACATCTGGCTGAGCGGGATGTTAGAGGGACGATGTCTTCAGACCACTGCAGGTTACATGAACGGTAAATACAGAATCATCTCTGCAATACTTGCAAAAACATTAGAAATATATTAAAACTAGGATTGTGAAAAACTCAATCTGTTCATATCCGGGTCCAGGTCTGAACGAGGATGTCACTGTACTGGCCTGTGTGGGAAGAAATCTCAGTTTGATGCTGGACGTGCAGAAAAGAGACGGCAGCAGCAAACCTGAAACTCTGGGCAGTGTGTCTGTAGGATCAGCCAGTCAGAGGCTGATGCTTCGAGCAAGTGGTTGTTTGGAAAGTCTAACTGCATTGGAGGTATCCCCAAAACAACAGAAGTTGACACATTTTTACTACAACACAGCATGGCACTTTGATATACTGTGTGATGTTTTTTGTCACAGGCACGGCTTCAAAACTTGAGCTCTCAGATGCAGAATAAGTTGCTGAAGAGAATCAAGACATTACAGCATCTCCTTGTTGAATTCAGGCGCCAGGTAACCGAACTGCTGCAGGATTACTTAATGTAAACAATGCATGTAATGCTTTAGGCTCAGCCAGTGATAATGATCTCTTCTCTTCACAAACGTCTCTGCAGTCCAGGAGCAGTGAGTGGCTCCAGGAGCTGAGCGCTGTGCCCCTTCATGTTTCCCAACGAGCAGAGACTCTGCTGGAGCACAGAGGCAGGGGTCTGTTGGCTCTGTGGCAGAACAGCCCCCCGCGTCGCATCCTGACCGACAGCCTGCCTCGCTTTCTCGGTCTGCTGCAGCACGCCTCTCTGCTGGGACAACAGGAACTGAGGAGTGAGTGCAGAGAGATGACGTTAATCAGTCGTGCCAGTCGCTGCCTTGACTGGTAAAGCAATTAAAAGTTTTGATTTAGTCGTGCGTTTTGATTCCCTGACATTTAATTGTAGAGAGCAGATAGAGGAGATAGCACCCTCTCCTGTTGTCTTGTTTGTCCCTGCCTTTCCTCTCAGGCAGAAATATAATCTCTTTAAGAAACTCTAAATAACATTCTAATCTTTTCTTCCATTATCTGACGCAGGAAAAGCATCTCTTCTGTCTCACATTTATTATTTTGTTCCTACATAATCACATAATCATTTTGGGATACTCTGACCCCTACACTTCTTGTGAGTCTTGTAACTTCAATGTGAGAAAAACATTTGCCTGCAGTTGCTATTATAAAAGAACCATCTTAATACATGAAGTGTGAAAAGGTGTTGTGCTCTGCCGACAGGGCCCCTGGCCACTCTAGCGGGCGTGTACCAAGATCTGAAGGGCCAGAGGTTGGAGGTGTTGTGGAGGGAGGCGGTTTCGTTGTGGACTGACGGGGTGGTGGAGGTCCTACCTGTACTGTTGGAGAAAACTCAGCTGAGTTTGCTGGCTCAGGCCAGTGTCGTCACGCTCAGTGTCGCGCTGGATATGGTGAGAAACCTTAGTATTCGTCATTTCTCTTTAGCTAGTTTAAAGCATTTTGTAGATATTTTGTGCACATGTCGGATTCTGTATCAATGAGTGTGTTTACATGCACACCAATATTCCATGGGTTTTTCTAATATTCCTTTCATGTTTTCTGCATGTTAATATCCAGGTTTTAAAAACTTGGATGAGCTCGTATTCTTGTTTTGATAAACCTGGATATGCTAGGAACTGAGATACTGCGTTTCTGATCATTCTCTTGTGCGGTAATTAGTAAAGTAAAACATAAAATATGGTGAGAAACTTGCAAAATGTAATCATGACCACCATGCTGAAATTCAATTTTGGTAATGCAGAATAGATGGAGATGCTAAATCCAGCAATGTTGAGGTAACTCAGTCACACAAGACAAATCCAGGATAAGACCAGCATACTAATACACATGCAATGGTATATAATGGTTGATGTTCTCTGTGAACCAGGCAGGACAGCATACCTACCACTGGGTGGACACCAGGCTGGCAATGGCTCTGTCTGGAGTCAGGAAACGACTGGCCTCTGTCTACAAATTCTCCCCCAGGTACTGCACATGTCTGAGCCATACATGAAGAAAAGCTCTCTGTGCCACTCTGTTCCTAAAATTGCCTTTCCCTCATGGCAATTCCCTCACTATGTGATATTATGCTAATCCCACAAAAAACCATGACGAGGACACAACTGGGCTAACTTTGGTCGAGGCATGAAGGTTTTGTTGGATGTCTCAGTATAACTAATAATGTGATTTTATTTTAGTTTGAAGCAGGTCCTAACTTAACTTTATGAAATATAATCATTGAGCTCTTGCGACAAAACTTAATTTTAACCTGGCTGCAAATCACTAAATTCATCCTTATTGCAAAAAAAACCAACAAACAATAAAGAACTATTACTTTCGTAAAAATGTTAACCCAAGCTTCAAAGTTCTGCATTTGCTGTTAAATGAACAAATCAGAACAAAAGAGACGTAATAAAATGTTTCCAGTAAGATATTTAGAATCAAGTGTTCTTGGTTTTTACAGTGAGTGTTCAGTGGTTGCATCAGTGCCGCTGCCGCCGCTCCCCTGGTCCAGGGTTTCCGAGGCTGGACTGGTCGAGATCTTTCTGGAAGAGTGGCTCCTGAGACCCCTGCAGACCCTCGCTTTCATCAGGCCCACAGCTGAACTTTACCGCCTCAAAAGGAAGATCATGGACAGCCCCTTTATACGTATGACTAGTTTCTCAGCAATAAAAGCATGATGGAAATTTTACTGCAGGACGTAATTGAATTGCAATGCTGTCTCTCTTCTTCTGCTTCTCTCTATAAGACCAAGCTTTGTTGGTGGCAGATCAGTTTGTGGTGACATTTGACGGTCACCTGTATGAGCTCCCGGGCTCCTGCCCTCTGCTCCTCGCTCAAGATGTCAGCGCTGAGCCTTCATTCACGCTGCTGCGCAGTTCAGACTCGCATAGCTTCCTTCTGATAGGAATGAATAACAGCACCATCAACATTCAGCACAACGGACAGGTCTGTGTAGACGTCGGGGACAAAACATGGCTGGGTGAACCGCAAAAACATTCATTTAGAGAGTGGAGCGATTTACAGCAGTGCAGAACAAAGAACAAAACTGCCGCTTCTTTCAACGTGTCTGAAAAATAAAGAAAAATGTTTGTCACAGGTGAAGGCCAACTGCAACAACGCTGTAACACGCGCATTTCACAGTGACAATGGATTGTCTGTCAGAAGAGGGTCAAACGTTGTGCAGGTGTCCAATCAGAATGGTGCGTCAGTGTCATGTGACCTGTCGCTTGAGGTGTGCAGCTTCACTCTCGATGGATGGTTGCATGGTAGGATTAAAACTAAAGATTTAACATGTGTTAGGAGAATAAACAAGTCCATGGTCATAGTTACTGATCCTCATTATTAGTAACATGTTTTTATCCACACAGGCAAGTCCACTGGTCTGCTGGGGACTAATGACAATGAAGCAGGGAATGATTTTCTTTTGCCTGATGGGTCTCAGGCTGAAAACATGGAGGGATTTTTGTACAGTTGGCAGGTAGGACATATGAGAGACTGGCAGTGTTTGTATATCAAATAAATACATAAGAAAATCTTGTGTCTGCACATTCCTGTTGGTAGAGCTTTATCGACATGAAAACAGTCAGTTCTCACATGCAGTGATCATTTTTCTGTGTCTTCAGATGAAACCGGATTGTATGAAACCGCAAGGTGTAACAGAGCACATTTCTAAAGCAGCCTCAAGCCCTGTGAGCTGTGACTTTCTGTTCTCCTCTCCTGCGTCTCCGCTGAGTTCCTGCTTTAGGGTGGTGAGTATTTATTTTAACGCATGTGCCAGACACTGTGAAAACATGCATCTTCCACAGCGCCCACTAAACAGCCCTGGCCTCTCCCAATTCTTAATGGATTTCATGGCCAAAATAAGAAATGAATCAGCTGGCCGTGATGATAAATGTCCATGTGCCAAAGTAAATGTTGACTCTGGACTTGTGAACTTCACTGATAGATTAGAAGAAGCAAAAACTATGTCTGTAACGTATCAGTCCTGTCAAAGAGAAATAATGCTAAACAAATGTACATGTTTTTCAAATCTAATATCGGTTTGGAGAAAGGCAATATATTGGACTTGCTTGACATGTCCATGGCGCCACAATCATAATCTGTATTTGTTTGACTGATTAAGTTATTTTCACAACGTTTTTTTGTCGTCAGGTGGATCCTGGTCGGTTCTTGTCTGTGTGTGAGTTGAGCTCCTCCAGAGCACCCTGTAGATTAGCATCTGCTTTTGTTCATCTCTGCCAGCAGAACTACATCCCTCTTGATGTCCCTGTTCGGTGCTGTAAGTTAGGCCATTATACAACTAAAGACGTGCATACTTTGATCTAATCGATGGTACTCTACTGACAGGTGTTTTACATTTTATTTTTTCTTTAGTGAAAAAGTGACGGGAGGACGAGCTGATGAAGAGCAAAGATGGGTGATTCATGAACTCACTTGCCAAAGCTTAGCTGCTAAAACTGACAAATTAGACTTTTATACCACTGTTTTTGCTACATTACTTATATTTTGTATTACATTTTGTACACTATTGTATAGTTACACATTATTATACCTCATGAAATGCACACTTGTGCTCTTTTTACTCATGCAGATATTGTGCCAGTAATGTGAACGTGAACATACTAACTATAGCAAGTAGTTATTATTAATCACGAGGCTTCATTGTTGTATTTTCTGAGGTCTGTAATAACAACACAGAATATATTTGTAACTGACTTTAAAGCACCACCAGTATCTAATCCTCATGAACAAACTTGGATAATGAAGAGATCAACAAGTATGCTTTTGATGAAGTGCATTTATTACCTTGTTGTTTCACAACTCTATGTTAGATTTATGGTTTTATTGCTCAGTTCCCTGGAAGATGGGTATGTAGTTGTTTATCTTGGATTTCTGTCTCTGTGTGACACACTCAGCGATCCAGACAATGTTGCGAATCTCCTGCTCCTTCAGTTTGATGTAGGAGTAAAATACTCCGAAGTGGAACTGCTGCAGGAAAGCCAGTGTGTTCAGTTTCACCTGAGAAAAGATAAAGGGTAAAGGATGGACGTTGAAGCCGCTCAGAGAGACAGAAAGGCGGGTTAAGATAAAGTTAAGATATATAGTTTACACATGAATCAAGTTCAGAATGTGTTTGCTTTGTCTCTGGTTGACTTGTCAAAACATTTACTTTGCAAATTGTCATTTCGTCAGTAAAAATAATTTAAACAAACTGCCCATACATCAAAACTGAATTATATGTGAAATGAGTTGCTCGGTCCAAATATTTTTGCAACATCAAAAGTTCAACAGCTGAAAACTACATCCTGATCAGATGGTATATTAGATATATTACCTCTTGTTCAAAGAATCTGTCTTCCAGAGTCTTAAATCCTGATCCTGGCTCAGGGTCATCAAAAATTATTTTATACGCCTGCAGAGAAGTTAAGGTTGAGGTCAACCCCTTTAATGACTTAAGTTAACTGCAGAAGCAATACTCTTGTTAAGAGTTCACAGAAATGTGATCAGACTCACTGGGTAACAGTCGGCCACTTCTTTAACCTGCCCGTGGTCCTCTGCGCTGCCCAGCAGGCGCAGCCCTTCAGGGTAAAGGCTGCCACAAGATGGATACAACGCAATCCGGTCTGCTCTGCTAAGATCTGTCCCGAAGGAGTTCACTGTGATGATGAAGGCCCGCCTGTCTGCCTCAAACTGCAGCACACACATACAGTATATACATACAAAGCATTTTTGACAAACAAAAAAAAAATATATATATATATATATATACTGTATATATATAGTACGTAAAACTTCAACAGTGGCTATTGTCACAGTACCTCCAGGACAGGACACATTATATCTTTTGTGGCTCCACCCATGTTCTTGCAGAAAGAGTGGAACGACTCTAAATATGCCTTTGAAGAAAATATATGATAATTTCATGGAGATGGCTTTAAGTGTCTGTAACATAAAACCCTGACTTCAACCAAAGAAGGTAAGAACAGCATTATAAAATTCATGTTAGAATAGTAAACCCTGTAATCCACAATTTAAATGAACACACACATTATCTAACACTTTTTAAGTCACCTTAAACAGTTTGTTTCTGAGGATCTCAGCTTCCATCTCATCCAGGTTGGACTCAGATACAGCATCCTGGAAAAACTGAGCTATGACAACAACACAATGGGCATCAGTTTCATTAGTCTGTTTTATATATCACTTTACATTTTTTTATCGAGCAGGACTTCAATTAAGATGATCAAAATAAAAACTGACTAACTGAAGGGCTGGACGGACCAGCGTTTAGAAATTGTGGTGTGAAAAGGAATTTAATCTGATGGAATAGTTGTGGTTTGGATTTGTTTTATGTTCCTTCAATGTTCCCTTAGCCCCATGTTCCCACACATGTATGTTCCCTTAGCCCTATGTTCCCTCAGATGTATGTTCCCTTAGCCCTATGTTCCCTCAGATGTATGTTCCCTTAACTCTATGTTCCCTCAGATGTATGTTCCCCTAGCCCTATGTTCCCTCAGCGGTATGTTCCCTTAGCCTTATGCTCCCTCAGATGTATGTTCCCTTAGCCCTATGTTCCCTCAGATGTATGTTCCCTTAACCCTATATGTTCCCACAGATGTATGTTCCGCTAGCCCTATGTTGCCTCAGCGGTATGTTCCCTTAGCCTTATGATCCCTCAGATGTATGTTCCCTTAGCCTTAT
>NW_022280045.1:7953947-8050097 GCF_004355925.1 Anarrhichthys ocellatus
ATGTTCCCTTAGCCCTATGTTCCCTCAGCGGTATGTTCCCTTAGCCTCGAGTTCCTCATCCTTATGTTCCCTCAACGCTAAATTCTCTCTGCCATACGTATTCATAAAATAATTCACAGCCACCTAACGGTGTGAAGAAGCCCTTCAGTCAAAATATATGATAATGATTCTAATGTTCAAGTCAGTTAAGTTGACTAAACATGAGCTGTTTTTTCATCCGTCTTTTTTTCCGCTTCCATACTTCAAAGACTTTTCAGAGATGTTTCCTCCCCACCATAAAATAAAATCCACTCTCACTGTAAACTGGTTATGGTTAATTATGTTTAGTGACTTGCAACAACTCTGTGACTGGCATTAGTCCTGTTCATACTAAAGTTTACAGTCTTTGGAAGTTCAACACAGGTTGTTTGATGAACCTACCTAGTGGCGTGTCCACCAGGATGGCCGAGTAGAGCTCAGTCGGGGTACGAGCGATGCCCACTGCTGCCATTTGGTCAAAAGCTCCCAGTGGGTGACACCGCGGAAGGAGCTCTGCCACATCTCTCTGTTTCAGGGCCCCGGTGATCAGCATCACCACATTGTCGATCATGTAGCTGTAGCTATGGCAGAGAGCAGGGTAAATGTAAGTCCCTTTATTTTTCTGCATGGCATTTTATATTTAGCCATAAACATGCCTTTGTTTTTAAAAACTGGTAGCAGATGCAGTAAGTTTAGTGAAATGAGCTTTCTTTGAATGTGACGGACATTATAATGGAGGAAAGAAATGCATATGTACATAATCCACAGTTTTCTTTTAGCGATAATCAAGAAAAATGGATAGATAACTACAGGAAACAAATAAGTATTTCATGTGACCTTTGTGTAATTTATAACTTAACACATGAAGCGTACGTTATATAGTCAAGGAAGGTTGATAGTGGAGGCAGGGCATTGGAGCGAAGGCAGCTGAATTCAGTCACCAGGTTTTCTCTTAACTTGCTGTCCACCAGAGACACCGTCAGGTCCTCTTCAGATGAGGACAGCATCTTACCG
Source organism: Anarrhichthys ocellatus (assembly GCF_004355925.1). Taxonomy (NCBI): domain Eukaryota; kingdom Metazoa; phylum Chordata; class Actinopteri; order Perciformes; family Anarhichadidae; genus Anarrhichthys; species Anarrhichthys ocellatus. Next base: position 7,954,980 of record NW_022280045.1, read on the forward strand.
TAGTCTGTGCACTGCAGATGCAGCTTCATGTCTGAGAAGGGGAGAGGAAAGACATTGCATCAAGGTTCTGTACTCGACCCCCCTTTTTACTCATCATCTCTGTTTTTCCACAGCAGCTTCCTATTAGGTTGCAGGAACAAAACAAAAAAAACAGCTGAATAGCTGAATACAGTATGTAATTCACACAGCTCTTTCTGACTTTTGACCAACTTGTTAAACACATTACAGCTGGTAAAAATGAACAAATCACATACGTATGGATTATATACACAAACACAGATGGTGTTGATTGCAATTATGTAGTCTTTCCAAGAACCACTTGGTCCAGTTTGGACAAACTAACAGAGTGGGAGAGTAAACATTCCTGAAGAAATATATAGTGCAGAACTTATCACAAACATCTCATTTGTCTTCATCAGCACTGACTTGCACTGTATGTGTCTCCCACAAAGGAATGTCTTGTTCCATGGTAAGCAAATTCAGATCTCCTTTGAAAATGGGATCAAAGTTAAGTAAGATGAGCCCCCGTCAACTCCACACAAACTTTTTTAAACAGTTCATACAGTTTATACATTTCTCAGAAAGCTAAATTCCCTAATGTAAAATGTGTCATAAAATGGCAGTGTGATACAACATTCTTACCCTCAAGTGTGTCACACTGAGCCAGATTGTGATAGTCGGAGCGAGTCAGGATTCCGGCTTTCAGTCCTCGAACCAGACCCTCCAGATAGCCATGATCCACGTTGAAACTGAGCTCTGCCATGATGCCAAGTGAGCTATCAACCAGCCTGGGTGCATTTAAAGTGATATTTCTCTGCCCAAATGGGTCTATCTTTGTTTGTTTTTTTACACTGACTTCTGCATTATCCCTCTCTGACTAACATTCATGCGGTTATTTTCCCTTCCTCTTTGACACCAAGAAATTCCATAGCTGCCCTAAAAGTGTCCAGTTCCTTCTCTCAACTACTTTTAATATAGATACCCAGGCTAATAATGTTTTTGTGTGTACTCTACTCTATGCCCAGGGGGAGAAATATCTCTTTTTTTAAAACAGTTTGAGTTTATAAATCATAAGCCATGATGTTCTTTGGCCCGACATCATGCAGGGGTAAAAGGAATGAAGCGAACTCATCTGTTTTATAACAGGCGGTAGATGAAAAATGACCTTAAATGCTCTTCCATAGTCAAATGCTCCCCATATTTATGGACAATGAATGTCAGTTCACACATTTTTACATGTGTGAGAATGGATCTGTTCATAATCAGGCAGAAGAACACAGATCATGTGGTTTTTGAAGATGGCATTTTTGAAATTTATCATGTTCCCTGCACACATTTATGTTAGACATAATCGCTGACCTTTCCTCGTGTCCTCTTGTCTATATACAGGTACATGACTATTTTTGATTCAAGCATTGATTGTGACATAATCAGACACAGTACATGTATTCAGCTCAGTGAATTTATATGGGTCCCTTCATCATGGATTACTATAATGTTAATATGGCTCTTTTCATCAAAACTTCGCTTGTCTTATTGGATTTTATTGGTCATGGTTTTTTAGGACTTTCTGAAGATATGATGATCTCTAGTGTGCATTATCTTGAAGCATTACACATAGTTGTCCTGGAAGAGAACACACATCGGCTTTAGTCCCTGTTTTTCCACACGACAGCGGCCAGCAAACATTTTATATAACTTCTTCTTTTTGTTGCTTTGTTTCGATGATTTCTCTCATATTTCCTAAACTAAACATGGTTTCCTCCCATAAATCCACATACAAGTGACATGTAATTCTACATTTATGTATGTATGCATTTTAGGACATTTCCACTCAAAAAACAACTAAGTAAAAGTACAAAGCACAAGGATAATATAGGTTTATGATATATTTATTTAATATCATAAACATAAACTAAGTTTAACTCATAAATCCGCATTGGGAATAATGAGCAATTCCACATTTTGGGATCTCAATGCATCTGTTCTCCAAGGAATATTTTACATAGGATCAGAAAAGTCAGACTTTTAATTTGTAGTTTACATGTGTTTGTCTACATACATGAAAAAGCAATGTCACTCATCCTTTGCTTCACCTACTGTACATACTGTATGTTGGGTATTTGGATATTCTGTATATACTTATGTGAATATTTTCATCTTTATCACTTAGAAGACTAAAGACAAAAAAAACACAGGATTCATTATTTCATCCTCTTCTCTCCTTTCATCCTTCAAGTGTTGAAGCCACAGACAATACAAATAACTTTTTTTTTCATGATTTCCCAAACGTCTTAGTATAAATGTTATCTGAACTGTGCATTTCTTTGTTTATATATGCCTGTCACTGTATAATGGAGGTGCTGGGTTGTATCTGTGCATGTGCGCGTTTGTGCTTCATCTACGTCTTCTTTAAGCACAGGGGGTTCATCCTCCAGCAGTGACAGATGGTGTTGAAGAGTCGACAGTGGCAGGAAGCGCAGGGGTCACAGCACGGGACATGGGTGGAGCAGCTCTCCATCAAGTGGCCACAGCGACGGGCAGGGGTCATGACGTTTGACTTGTTTTTCTGAAACAAAAAAAAAAGGAAAAGTAATCCCTCTGGACCCTATGGATTACAACTCACCAATTCAGATATATTCACACAGAAATGCAAACTTACACTGCCAGCTTCCCGAGAAATTGAGCCACACTCTTGTCATTTTAAGCATTCATAAGCATGCCTCACTGATACGTTTGTGAACACATGGTGGCCTTATTGAGATAAAAAGGCAGTTAAAGAGGCAAAAAAACAAAGCTTACAGGAGTGTGACTTTCCTGTGGTGGAGAAATCTTTCGTCTCGCAAACAGTCGTCTGGTCTTCGCTTGGCTCCAATCTACAGTTGGAAATAACAGAAGAATCAATGGTTAAAAACAATCCACATACATCCATTATTATACAGATTTTTTACTTTTTCTACTTTTTTCCAGTGGATGTCAATTCAGTTTTGAAGAAAAACAAAAACGTCACCATACCCTCTTGAGAAAGATATTCTGGTCACACATAAAAAAAATTTAAAAAAAGAAGCTTCATGTTTATCCTCCTCCTTTTGTTTGTCAAGACAACACTTAGCCTCAAAAGAGAAGTTAACATGCATACAATACTATACGAATATGTATCCCAGATGGGTGGTTATGGTCTGCCCTGGGGTCGTCTTACAGTCGGATGTCCCTAGCTACTGTGAAGGTGCACTAATTGTACTCTGAGCTTCTATTGGATGTCCAAACTCCTCGTTGTCCTCTGGGAATCTGCATCTTAATGTGGTGAACGGGTTTATGTGTCCCTAGGAGCTGTATTGTCGGGTTCAGTAAGCCTCTTTTTTTGCCTTGGAAGATCCTATGCACAAGGCAAAAAAAGAGCAATTCGAGAACCCGTATGACTCGACCACAAATTGAAAGATAACCCTGATAGGACATAAGCAAACCGGGATCCCCTCCGGGAGCAAGTGGTGGTGGCCTGGCAAGCATCCATGGGATAAGGTTGAGTTGCCACCATATGGACTCAACACCCACAGGGAGCAGGCTTAAGGTTCAGTGCATTGCCGGAGAACTTGGCGCTCTGACACCGATTTTAATAAACTGAAATTTATTTACTGTGAGTAATTTATTGCTAAAGTAGATCCATATTTCCCTCTAAACAAGCCAAGAAAGAAGCCTCACTGACAGCCGCGCAATTTGGGCGTCCGTTCATCTCCTTCAGAGACAAGTGATCACTCTGTCATCAGGTGGGCTGTAAGGCCTCATCTGGACGAGAGCAACGAGATATTCTGCTTTCCTGGCTTCTTTCTTTGGTCCATGGCCATCCTGACGTAAGCGTTTTCAACACTTAATCAAATAAGGTTGTACAAAACATATCCTGCCTCTCTGCGTCATTTGTCAGCCAGTTGGCAGGAGGATGTATTATTGATCATCATCTCTTCCCTCACACTCTTGCCTGATAACAGTGAGAATCAGATGGAAACGGTTTTGGCTCACATAGAAGAGCTGAAGTGAAATCCATTTTAAATGTGTTGAAAGATCGTTTTTTGAGATAATGATTTATGGTAATATCTGAACAACTGCTACTAGAATATCACAATAACAGGGAGGTGAATTTCCATGAAACGTGAAGACGTTTATGGTCCCCAGGGGATGAATACTAATGACACCCTAAGTTTCCCTCTAGCGCCACCAGCAGGTTAACATTTGTATTTTTGTGTGAAATGTCTGAAATCTGGTAAAGGTATCCATGTTGCCAAAAGTATAAGTTGTCATTACTTTGATGATCCTGACTTTTCATCCAGCGCTTGATGAAAAGGTCAAAATTATAATACGTCCAACATTTTGGTACAAGACTAACAACCATAGACTGTGTAAAATATAGCGTAGTCTCCGTGACGTCACCCATGGGTTTCTGAGGAGCCTTCTGAAGCTCAAAGTGGGCGGCCGTGGCCCCAGCCATCCAGACAGTGACGACACACTGACTCTCAAGATGAGCAAAAAGGTGGATCACCGGTGGAGCTGAGTCGGGCCCAGGTGAAGCAGCAGAGCAAACAGTTAGCAGCTAGCAACCCGAAACGTCACCCACCTGTCACTCAAAACGGCCACACCCTCAGTTATGCTTAACTTCAAGCCTTGATATGATTTTAACGGGTGAGTTGTGTAAAAATCCACCCGTAAAGTTGTCATGAACGGGGAAATTAGCCATAGAAACCAAAGACGATTTGTGTACCAGGCTGTAGAAATGTTTATTTCTGCTGTAAAACATTTTCACATGGGGCTCTAAGTGGTCCCTTAAAGCCCCATGTCCAGATGTCCTAGATCATCAGATCCAGATTTATTGGCCTGATAAGTAACAACATCTGAATGCGATTAGTAGACAGTGAGACAATAGTACAAAAGGATACAATAATAAATATGGAATGATTAACAAGTTGCTTTACATGAGGTAGTTGGATTTGGCACTAGTGTATACAGCGTGCTTATATTCATATTGACGGTGATATTTACATGTTGAAGAAAAACAGTGTGTAACTATAGAAAGATATAATTTACAGGTACAGTAAAGTACAGTGGATGTTACAGGGTTATAGACAGTGTATGACAGATTTTTGTGTCTGGTTGTTTTGGTGTCTAGTGTTCCGTAGCAGCTGAAACATTTTGTGTCCGGTGCGTGAAGAGTCTGCAGTGATGTTTCCTGCCAGTTTCCTGACTCTGAAGTTCTGAATGGAGGGCATACTGGCACCAATGATTTTCACTGCAGTCCTGGCGGTCCAGAAATAGATCTGAGGCGGGATGAAGTTCTTAAACTGGTGCAGGAGGTACATCCTCTGCTGGGCCTTTCTCCTGATGTTTCTATGTAGAAAGTCAAGGTTGGCCGTTGTGTTCTGCAAACTTCACTAGGACGGTTGCAGGACACCATCCACTGACCTGTTCACCTGGTAACTGCCGGGGGTCCAGCATGGGTCCTGTGATGTCCTTCAGGTGGGTAAACAACAGTGTTTCATGATCACAAACATCAGGGCAATGGGCCTGCAGTCATTTAATGCTGTGATGGACGGTTTTTCTTGAGGACCAGGACGTTTGTGAAGTCTTTAAAGCAGAAGGGGACTCCAGTGATCTGTTGGTCTGTATGAAAATGGGGGCCATCTGGTCAGCACAGACTTACAGACAGGAGGTGGACATATGTCTGGGCCTGGTGCCCCTCTGATTATCTGTCTTTAAGGTGTCTGGAGGTGAAGGCAGCTCCAAACGTTGGAAATGTATCATGACAATCAATGGTTCTTTTTTTGTACATCTTAACAGTAACTAACCGCACTGAGAACAGTATGTACAATAAGTACAGTGTGTTTCTTTTTCTCTCCTGAATTAATCCGCCATGCCAGATCATCTGCACAGATTAGCATAATATATTAGAATATTTGAATTTGAAGCATTATCAGCTAAAATAAATAGTAGATAAGACTGTCAGTGTTCCAAAATATAAAAAAATGATTTGGCTTTACGCCTCCTCTCTGCTGGCCATTCTTTGGATCATCACGAAAACAAGCTTCATCAAAGTCAAACTACTCACCTCAGACACTGGCACCTTAAATTCTTTGTACGAATCCTTCATAAACTGGGCTAGATGCTATGCAAGTTCACAAAGGCAACAAATCATAAACCCTCCTTCTTGGCTCAGACATCTTTCTCTCTGCCCTATAACTGACGGCTGCTGCTCCTTGCCGTCCAATCCTTTATATAGTCTTTGGCCAGATGTTTAGGCTTCATCCGTTATTTTGAAGAAAATACCCTCAGCTTGGTGGTGTCTCATGCCTCTCTTCCTGCTGATGCTGATCCACGTGCATATCTTCCTTTTTTTAGATATCTCCATTTGACTTCTTAAAATACAAACTGTAAACCCGAATAAGTTACCAGAACTCAAACAAATTGAGGCAATCGATTGCCTCAATTTTTTTGAGTTCTCCAGAAGTTTTTTTTAATTTTCCAGAACTTAAAAGCTTGGATGACTTGCTACTTGTACCTTTTGATAACAGTTAAATTAAAGTGCTCAGTTAATATGACTTACAGTTTTCTGTTAAGGCAACTCAATTATTCTCAGTTATTATGACTTAAAATTTCAAGTTTTCAAACCACTAGAATAAGTTCACAGAACTTTAAAAAATAAGTACACAACCACATTATTTCATGTTAACCAAACTCAATGTTTATTAGTTTGTGTTTTCATTGTTTTAAGTACACATTAGTCAAACATGTTGAATTTGTTTACTTAAAAAGATGTGACTCGAAACTTAACATTTACGAGGCAATTGATTGCCTCAATTATATTGAGTTTAACTAACTCAATATGAACAGTAGTAATAGAAGTGGTAGAAGAAGTAGTAGAAGTGGTAGTAAACCTGACAGTGTCAATGATGACAGAGATTCTCACAGGGTGGTAGTGAACTGGACTTGTGTCATGGTCACTGATGACAGTAAGGAGGCCCACTGCAACACCATCAAGCTCATCAGACTCATCCTGAATGAATGAAAAAGAGATACTAATCACAAACTAACACATGGAACAGAACGGATGACATATAATGTATCTTTCTTTAACCAAGTCCAATTGAAAACCAATACCTCTTTTACAAGGGCGACCTGGGTCTCATTGTAAGAGGTGAAAAACATAAGATCCATATTCTGCACACACGAATCAGAGAATCTAAGTGGTGTGAGATAGACTGAAACCACGCTAAAGGACATTTACAGGAAAATGTTTTAATGAACATCTTATCATTTGCCAATACAGTTCCTTTGTAGTGAGGAGAAAGAAAACAGACCATACATGAAAACTGTATGGGTAGACTAAACAAAGGTAAGTCCTAAAAGATATTAGTATTTTGATGAACTGTTTACATAATACACAGTAGAATCTGTTAGTGACTTAAGGAGACCCACTGTGCAGGTTCTGAAAAATCCAGAAACGTCCTCGTGCAGATACACAGGAAGGGCGTGGAGAACAGTAGTGCGCTTGGTGTGGATGTCATGGATTTCCTATTCAGATAAAAATAGAATTGTACATACTGAAGAGTTTACTGAGCAAAGCTGATTATAAACAGTCCAATCAGAACATATGTCCACAAATAACCTGTTCACATCTTTAATGCTATCAGACAAATGGCAAACAAAAAGTGGACTAATTGCAAAATTCACAAAGCTCATTTGAGTCATTGAACCTGTTCGAAGTTCCACCGGTTCAACCTATGAAGTGTGGTATAATCTATTTACCTGTTCATCGTGGATTTTTAAAATTTCAGCCAGAGCATCTGCTGTCTTCCCAGTTTTTGATGCCTTCTGTCTGAATAAGGTCATCAGTCGAGGAAGATGACGATCAAGCTCAGCATAGAATGTGTTGGGCAGGTTCTGATTCGTAATCCGCTGGAACTCTGCATACAACTACATTGAAATAACAGCAGGAGGAGAATACAGCAATACTTAAAAAAACAGTTCAATTTGAAGAATCTAGCACACATTTATAAAGCAGAAAATAGCAGCCAAATGAGTAAGAATCACAATTTTCACTTAAAAAGAGAGAGTTGATCCATATTACCTCAGACTCTATTTTGAGAGCAGGCCAGAGGTCCATGAGCTCGTTCACTGGTGGGCAGGACATCACTCTGGTCTGTCGGCATAGGGGAAATGTGGTCTCCATCATCTTTCTAATGAAGGGCAGGTTCTTCTCAGTCTGAAATGTGCAAATGCAATCAATGTAGAGGCATGGAAGAGGGCTGATTCTGGAATAGTGGCTGTGCTGCAGCCTATAGTGTCTAAATAACTGTATTCTGGAGGTGAAAGAAGCTGCGCACAACTTACACTTCCAGATCATTTTGGAACCAGCGACCTAAAAGGCAAAGAAAAAAATAACAAAGTTTAGACCCTTATCTAAAACTTTTAAAACAGAAAAGATGGTATTTATGAACAGAACACATTCATGAATTGTTGACTTGAATACGGCAAAATGTTTTATTTTGATCAAACAGGCAAATAGAAGATGAGCAATATATTGCTTTAGATAGATGCAAATGCTATGCCATATTCCAATTATTATTCATCACAGTTTGTCTTTTTTTTTTCTTCAAACAATATGTTTCTGTGCAGTTCTTTGATATTTCTTACTTAGGCACTCTTCCCACAACACGTGTGATTCCCATGCAACAACCTGTGATGTCCTGACACCCAGGTTAGGAACCACTGGTATAATGCACTGACATAAACATAGTTGTCAATAAATAATTTGTTGGTGGCATATCTGAACATTTCATTTATGCAGCTTACATGCAAGTCTCAATAACACCACCGTAAATTACTAGCTATTTAGTATTTACCATGCAGGGTCTAACAATAACGTGCTATTTTATTTGCCACGGTATACATGTCTTGAATAACTTACTTAGCTTGAAAAAACCTGTTGTCAGAAGTTTGGTGGCGTTAGCTCAGAACAATAGTGTAGCCTAATCTTTATCTGCAACTGTGCAGAAATTCCAGGTTTACACAAAAATTAATGAACAGAATGACGTGCAATAAAACAAAAGAAATGCCACAGAGACGCGAGTGACGGCAAGTTTGATGCAGAAACACCGGGCGCTACTCCTGGACCAGCCGAGAAGCACGGGAGGCCAGTATTTGACTTAACTAGCTTGTTTGACTGAAAAGAAGACTGCGATTTTAAGATTCACCGTTAAGTAACGTTAGCTAGCGTACGTTTGTTAGCCGCCTTTTTCTCAGTCAAACAAGCTAGTTTAGTGCTCCTCGGCTGTTCCGAGATGCACCGTCAAGTAACGTTAGCTAGCGCTAACCTACGTTCGTTAGCTAGAGTAGTTAGCTAACGAACGTAGCTTAGCTAACGTTAAACCGCAGTTTTTAGCTAACGTTACTTAATGGTGCATCTCTGAACAGCCGAGGACAGTATTCCACTAGTGTTAAACTAGCTTGTTTGACTGAGAAAAAGGCGGCTAACGTTAGCCAACGTTAGCCGACGTTAGCCGCCACTAACATCTGCATCTCCAAGTTCAAACCAGCCACCACTGAAGTAGAGAGACAGACACAGGCAGAGAAGACTGAAGTCTCAGCGAGTGGAGCAGATGTAGTAACGTCGCTCGCTAAACAAAGTCTGGAAAATTATTTCAATTAAATTATTGTTTTACTTTTTCAAGGTTTGGCAACTGGCTGATTGTAACATAACTTAACTTCACTGGCCCGTTGTAACTTTTTACTGGCTCTTAATGTTGATCCCTGTGATGGCATAATAGCTCATACATTACATATATCAACTTATATATAAACACATATGATTTCACTCACCTTTAAAACAGTCTGAGCCCACGATGCCACCCAAGCCTGGTCCGAAATGGGTACAGGACAGGAGGAAAGTCAACTTCGCCCGCCAAATCCCCATAATGCACTTTGATTATGGTCGCAAAAAGCTACAGAGAATGTGGACTTGCAGTGTAGGAACTCAGTTTGATCTTAAAAATTATCCTGTTAAGTAAAAAGAAAAAATATAAAGGCTACATTAAACTGATGACAATAAAAATACAAAAAATAAATGAAATAAATACATTTTGTCTTCCACTAATGTCTAATGCATTTCAGACCATTTGCTCCAATCAAATTGTTACTGTTTTAATATGCTATGATTGCAATTTATTTGTTATGATCGATTTTACTTATTTGGTGAAGCACTTTGAGATTTTATTGTATTTTAGCATGTAAATTGGGTTTATTTTTAAATCATCCCTATTTGAAACAATAGAAATAACAGGACTTTATCATTCTTAGCATGTAATTACTTAATTATATTAAGTTGTACTTAAGTTATGTTTTTAAGTTATGCTTACTTATACACAAAATAGTTCCATTTAATCAAAAATTATTAGTTAAAATTACTCAAAAGGAAGAACATGTTATACCAACTTGTCATAATTAAGTTAGTAGAACTTTTTCTAAAACTTTGAGTATACACTACTTAATCTATTTGATTACTTTGGACGTTCGGGTTTACAGTGCATATTCTGGGAAACCAACATCTGTCTTCTTCACAAATTGTAATGAAACATTAGATTTTCACTACACAATATTGTGGCCAAAATAATTTTACAATGACAATATCATCGCGACATCTATATAAAATTTTAAAATAATTTTAATGTTATCAGTCATATTTTGTCTCTTTTATAGCAAATTAATTACACTCATAATACGAGGGTGGTAAAGTGTAAAACAGGTGTTGGAGATCAAACACACAGCTGAGAGAGAGTGAATACTGGACCCACATTCACCAGGTGGCCAGAGAAACACTACTACGACATTGAAGTTCTGCATCTACTGTGTATCAACCATTTGAAAACACTTTTGCTACATTAGCTATAGCGTTATGTTACTTTAAAAAGGAACAAGTCCTGATCCAACTGTAAACAAACAGTTTACCGGCAGCACAGCATTTCCAATCTCAGGACTGCACATAATCATCAAACTAATTGACAGGTGTTTTCAGTGTACAAATGAACAGAAGACAATTACACAATATAAGTTTTAGAAGTTTCTGTGGCTGTTGAAGGTTTGGCATTAAAGTTTGCAATAAAGTGGGTTTATTACACAGGAATATGTATGTGTGTTTTTTTTACTTTTAATTCAAACTCCTGGTAAAAATGATGGATTGGGGCTTTAAGTGTGAAAGACTCTGCACATTTCATGCTCATACTGTATTAAAACTACTCCCTCACTAAAGAAAACAAGCTGAATCAAACCAAAATGAAACCATGCTTTAGCCAAATTAAAGCTGTCACAAAGAATCTGAATACTGATGATCGGTCAGTCCAACGATTTGCTTTCAAAAATTTTTGCTTCAAAAAAGTATAAAAACATTGGTTTATTATAACAATATGCATGATTATATAATAAAATATTCATGAATTAAATAATGTATACAGCTATAGCAATAAAAGCTGGAAACCAAAAGATTTCAACATATCTAAGTTTTTGGGTGTTGATAACTTTGACAAAAAATAATCGGACTCATATGTTTGCATTAGTGAGGAATTTAAACTTCATTACAAAGCCTCCTCTGAACAGATTAATTGTGATAATTGTATGCGTTATTTCTTACGAAATTATATTTTTAAATAGAAATTTAACCATGAGCAATAACTAACCTCCGACTCTTCTTAATTATTTGGCCTATTTGATGTTATTACTGATTACTTTGCAAAACAAGTGTTTGTAATGTATGCATTTTAAAATGGCACCCATACAGTCGCAGGTATTAATTTAACTAGTTATGCTCCTTTATATTACGAGCTGCATGCACGGTGCAGCATTTTAACGCCCGTTTAGCGACTCACGGCGCTAAATGAAGCGAATCAAATCAGTTTGAATGATTCACATGATTTAAAAAAAAGGTGCAATACTCACCTACGTTATTCTCACTCTTCTTCACATCTTGCTTCATGTCCTCTGCCCAGGACAGCGGGAACGCAAGTAGGAGAAAGCACAACAAGTGTCTGCCGGCTACCTTCCTCATGATGATGATGATGATGAGTCCTAAAAATCTGTCTCACGTCAATTGAATGAATCCAAGACTACCAGGCGCAACTGGGGGAATAATCTGTGTTTGTACTTCTTCTACTTTAAAGCCTCTCTGTGAGGAGGTACCTCTCCCTATGACGTATGGGTGGGTGACGAACGACAAAGACCGAAACGCGGCACCTCACGTGACGGGCTCGACGCACGACAAGAGATGAATTGCCCTGGCAACAGACATTAGATGGGGCAAACGTAATAACGTAGGGATTTAGTGATTTTGGGGCACGAGGCAAACTGACCCATCGTGCTTTATATTCTCAGATGTTCACTGACTGAGAACCCTTTGGTGGTAAGAAGTACTCACATCCTTTACTTGAGTAAAAGTATTCTACCAACACCACACCGTGAACAAAAGCCTGCAAGTAAAAGTCCTGCATCTAAAACCTCACTTAACCTTACTTTGAAGTATGTCAGTATTATCAGCAAAATGTATAAATATGTAAAACTATAAGTAGTCATTGTGCAGTAAAATGATCCAAGTCAGTGTTTAACTATATTATATGTTGGAATAATATCACTGCTGCATTATGAGATTTACTGATATAGATGCTTACGGTTGTGCTAATTTCAACTCCAGTTCATACTGATTTAAATCTAAAGCAATGCATCATATTCTATAATATCATATTGTAGTGAAGGCCCACATTTCCCAACATTCCTAGTACTAATATTCATATAATGGATATTAGTACATATGATGGATATTAGTACAGGGCTGACATAGCTGAGAGACTCCTCCCTCCTCTAATTTCATGCCGTACACCACACTGTTAGCAGTGGGATTCTTCTGGAGTCAGCATGTACAAGTTGGACATTACGCAAAAGATCAGCACAGACTTACCTCTCAACGGCCCACAGAATAAGGCCCACAGTGAAATGATCCTGAATGATCCTTTAAAGGCCCTGCACACGCACAGGTGTTTTCACTTATTCAGGTTGATTAGACTTCTGCTCATGTTATAGTTGGGTGAAGCTATGCTGGATTCACTCAAATCAATATATTAGGTCTAATCAGGAAAAATAAGTGAATACACCTGTTTGGGTGGACATGGATGGATTGGGTCTTTAAAGCAGATTCAGTATTGCCTTCTTTGTTATGGACGTGTACTTGTACACTCAAAGTGCTTTTACACTATATGTCATTCACCCATTTATACAGCATGTGTAGGCACAGCAACGGGAGCAATTTGGGATTAAGTGTCTTGCCCAAGGACACATCGACATGGACTAGGGGAGCCAGAGATCTAACCACCGATCCTCTGAATGAAGGACGACTCGCTCTATCACTGAATGGAAAAACATTTTGACATGTGACAGTGAGAAAAGCACAGATGTAAATATTACAAAAAGCTTGCATGTAGCAGCTTCATTTTCAGTGTCCTGGTATTGCAAAGTGCATGCTTGCTCACGGTGACACTGTGCTGGATCTAAATTGAACGGAGCCATTCTTAATGTTAGTAACACTTTGTAAAAATGACTGCTGTGAAACAGACCTGTTATCAGGCTGGTCTATTTCCAGATTGACAAAAGTCAACCCTTTATTAGACTTAATTTGATACTGAACTAGAAAGGTGTACTCAGTAGAGTGCAGATCTCCACTGCTGTGTAATGACGCAACCAATGGGTTGTAAAGCATCGTACAACACACTTCATTCACATTTTCAAAAAGCGACAATGTCTGCAAGCAATTGGCTCAGTTAGCTGATAGCCAAACACACCACAAACTCTATATCAACACTAGCAGCCCCTGCAGGCTGGGGTCTGGTTAAGCGTAGTGACTAAGGAGTCAGCGAGCAGTCGATGGCTGTCTGAAACAGGCAATAAAAGGTGTTTTCAGAAAGTGTGAGTTACTGCAACCAAGAGAGGTCCTTGAGCATGCAGCCATAAGTGGCCCCCCAAAATATAATGCAGTTTGCTGCAGCAGAATGCAACATTAGACACAGAGTTGCACACTCACTCACGGACGCCTGCACCCACTCATTGCATGATCAGAGATAATAATGAAAAAAATACTGACCCTATTATTTTATGTGTATTTGTCTTGCGTTTCGTTTCTATGAACAATTTTAGCTTCCTTTCTAAAGCAGTACTTTTGATAATACTGGACTCAAAGAAGAACGTGTCATGATATAAGGAAAAAGTGCCTTGTATTTGTTTCCTGTTGTTATCAACATAAAAATCATTGGGAAATACATGACCCATTAGAGTCAATGTAGTTAGAATAGTATAGAGTTCTATTATAAGTTTTGTTTTTTTGTAACCCACACAGTTGACAGTGTTCAACACTAAACTATTCCCCCTTAGGTGCAGCTTTGGAACACATACAGCAAACCATCGTTCTGTGGGCACATGATTCTATTTGTTTCAAAGCTCCTCATTGGAGGATAAATTACCGCCACAGCAGGATAGAATGATCCAATGGACGCATATAAATAAATAAAGTAATCTGACTCCTGTGCAGTTTTTGTTGGACCTGTACTTTATTTACCTTACTTTATCATTTCTCACTGATGTTGATGAAACTGGAGGTCAGGTTCAGGTTTACAAAATCCACAGTTAAGCTATTGTTTGTCTTACTCTGCAAAAGTTATTTCAAGGAATTTGAGGCATCTCGCCAACTCCAAAATGCGAATCAGGTGATGGGATGGATAAAATACTTGGTATTTTTATTGGATACTTACATACATAAATACATAGGTACATAAATAGCAGGCACATGGTTTTATATCCTCTTCTTATGTAATCCAACCCTCATCACATTAAGAGTGTTTGAAGTGAAATGAAAGGTCTATAATAGCTTAATGCTCCCTTTGAAAATAAGAGAAAACTAAATCAGATTTATGTTTACAGTCTGAACAATTATGATCCCGAATCTTATTTAACTTCTTCTGATCACCCTGGTGAGTCTTTCACATCTGGCAATTTTATGCAAACCTTTGAAAAGTGTAGAGACAATAACTTACTTTAATGCAAGAATCTCCTCTTTATTTGATGGACTTTTGGAGACTTAACTATCCAGCTGTCATAGTTGCATTGTGTAGTTTTACTTTCTGAAAATGAAAAATGCTTTAGTCACATACGTAGCCTATGGTCATTCTGCAGGATGTTGGTGCAGGATGCAGGATGATTCACAAACATTCCTAGGTATCCATTGGGAATTCAAAATGCTTTATTACTCCACATAAATCAACTGCCAGGACAGGTTTCAGGACTTCACTTCGGGACATTCACTTTGAAGATTTATGCAAATGTTAGTAGACAATTCTGATTGGTTAATGTTCTGTATACTGACAAACCCTTCAATTTGCTGTTGAATCTTGTTAAAAGCCACTTAAGATCAATGTTTCAGAGGAAAGACAACCGCTAATAAAATCAATCTAATTGCAAGTCATATGGACGGAGTAGTGGAACTGAAGGAAAATAAGATTAGTGGTGCAATATTAGAAACACAAACAGTACAAGGTCATTACTGTCGACCCACTATCAATCCAAAATCTCTCCTGTAAGGGTGCCTGGTGTGCTGCTTTTGACAATTATCCAATAAATGCCTCTCTCTGTGTCAACACCCAAATCCCCAGAAGCACCAGTCCCAATTTCACAGCCCATTACCAAACAGTGGACTGAGTGACCTTTAAGCTTTTGGGGAAGATGTGGCACCAACAAAGTTCTAGATGAATGTGAGATTCTGGAAAATGCCAAAATATAAAAAATATGTATAATTTTTGTCTTACCATCATAGACAGTGCCCCCTCCAGTGTATAGGCTGGTTTCACAAAGAAACACTGCGACTATGTAATAGCTATTTGACTTCCATTAGACGTCTAAATCCATCTGTTGCACAAAGCTGTCCAGTTCTTTATAATTTTCGGACTAATATTCAATGACTTCTGGGTAAATTAAGACTTGTTTCAAACTAAGAAACATGGCTGCTCAGCTCTGTTCATTCCAGCAGATAATGTTTATTTGTTCAGCAATGAGTGTCATTGCATTTAAAGCACAAAATTGCGAGCCATGTTTTCCCCTTTTCTTCCCTTTTTCTGCGCTAGCCTGACAGAAACCTTACTATTTGTGAATCTATCAAACTTTCCTGGCAACAAACGTAAGCCTAACATTACCTGAGCAGTCAAAAATATCTTACATGCATCTGTAAGAAAACCTCCAGTGCCTCCAAAGCTCCAGGTTCATTGTGTGCTTTACTGATATATTGCAAATGTCTTTGAGAACATGAACTAAAGCAAGCAATAAACTGAATGATAAGAGTCCCTGAGGGGCCTTGTGTCAAAATATAACATTTCAGCTGATATCATGCTTACATAGAACGTACTCCTAAATAAATGTATTTTAAATCAAATGATCACATTTAAAAAAAATAAAAACAGCAGTCCCAAGGAAGAATATTAATCAAGAATATTAGTGTTTGTCCTTTTCTTGGGCCAAAGTTCAAAATTTAATGAATCTGGCATGCAACTGTGTGACTCAAAGGTGTTCTCGCCCAAAAATCTATCAATAACTGGATTGTGAGCAGTGATGCATGATTTATGTCCACATCAAGTCCCCTTGTTTTATTTCCCCAACATTGTCTTATTTCTCCATTATTAGAACTTTCAACCTCTGAGCTGTTGAAAGCAAAAAATAAACATTTTGAAAACCTTTCTGTCTGTACTCTTGAACTCCCTTGGACACATGTAAATGAAGTAAGTGATCTGTATCTATATATCTATCTATATGTCTTGGATGTCTTGTCTTATTGATGTTCATGTGAGATGAAACCCTGTCGAGTAATCTGTAAACAGCTGTTCCATGTTTGTTGTTCAGCTCTTTATACATCTTGGGATTCTGACACCTTTTGGGCATCATTTTAGGGAAATGACATACTTGTGTTTCCACTGACTGATTCCAAGTCGGCTGATTACAAGTAGGAGATGAATTTGCCTTTTATGAAGAAATCCATAACTGTGTTCAATCATTATGGCCCTAACTTTTCCCTCATGGTCAGCTGGCAGAAAGCTGTACTTCTGATGTTCTGGCGTAGAGCAAGTGTGGGATTCACTTCACAGCAGAACATTTTTCTCCAAGGTGCTATAATAGATGGATCAACAATGGACTAAATCTAAGTGATTCTTTTATTCACACTGTTCGTGGTTTCTTCACCTATGACAGTGTCATTGTTTTCACAAGTGTGTGTATGTCAAGTCAAGTCCAACTCTGAAACTTTGTGCTTCAAGTCCTAAATAAGTAATTATCTTTCTGTGTGCTGGTCTGCACCTTTATGCTTGTGCAAATTAAATTTGCTGCTTTGGGATTGATTTAAAATATTGCCTCATGCCAAGAACATGTGATTCACTGCAGAGTTTTTACAATATAATCTTTCATCTTTGGCCGTTGGGAGTTATTCCAAGTCAAAAGGCTCAAGTCAAAGTGAAGTCACGAGTCATTCTAAGTGAAAGTAGAGTTGCATCTGTCTTTATCAAAAGTCCTCAAAACACCCATTTCAACATGAGTGGATTTATGGTGGGATTGTTATTATTTATCTGAGGAGAACACAATGTATGAATAAAAATATAAAGCAGTAAGGCTCTCCGACATTCTGTATTGCTTTCAAATATTTATCCGTGCAACACACATGCATGTCATGATTTACTTGTGTGTCCTGTGTTATGGGAAGTAACCTCTTTGAATGTACCCATTTTTACATCAATAATATCCATTTTCATTCATTTATGAACCCCCTTGACTTTAATAGCTCATACGTTTTTCAGCAAGATTTCTGCTCATGTTCAAAACGTTCTGCACATTCAAAACATTTCCACCATAGCTGTGTTTTCTGAGATGTCGAGACCAAAGTTGTAATAATTTGAGGAAAAAGCCGTAATATTACGGGAATACGGTCGTGATTTAATGCGAATAAAGTCATAATATTTCAAGAACAAAATGACCTGCTCTATAGTGTGCTTTGCAAGTCTCTTCATCTGAGGTGGAAAACCGAAACTGAAAGCACTTCTGATCAGACATGAATCATATGATGTGGCCTATTTTCCACACAGATGTTAACTTCACAGCTGCTTCCCTCAGCCTTTCAGTAGGAAGCATCTTTAACAATATGTTTATTATTCTTCCTTTTTTAGATGTTTATTATTTTTCATATCTTGGTTAGGCAGTGGGACTACTGTCAGCTTCCCTAGACTTTTTATTCTGACATGTTCTTTTCATTCAACTCCGTTTCATTGTACAATTTAAATAGAATGTTGTACAAATGCATTCAGTGTGCCAGCACAAGTCTCTGCCCACATCTGTTATTTGTTCTGTGACTCAAATAGAATGAATGAAGTGAAACAAAGTGGCTCTTCAGTCCGATGTATGAATGTTATTCACATTTTGAGGGGTAAAAATCTCGGCCCAACTGTGCTCAAGGTTTAGAGAGATGTCCTTTTGTTTGAAGAGCACATGAAAGCCCTGGAGGCAAATGTCTTCCATATGCGTGTGACGAGAACAGAACATCAAGTTCCCTTTGATCCCTTTGATTCAGGTGCTGCTGCTTTATCCTTGGAAACTGATAACACACTGCCACCTTCTGGTCATATTTGTCTTTCCAAACTCATAGCAACATCATTAATAACAAGGTTCATTGCTGCTGTTAGTTGACAAGGACTCTTGAAGCTCTCCGAAGAAAGTGACAGGGATCTGTGGGAGAGGAAATCATTTCAATACAGTGTACAGTACATGTGATAATACCTCTTCTATGTCTGTGCAAAAGACACACAGAAGATTGACTTCCTTCTTCAGGGAGGACAACCACTCCTTCTGAAGTGGTTGTCCTTCTCCTCCAGTGTCTTCTTTAGAGTGTAAACTTCTCCCTGATTTTCAAGGCATTCCCTCTGAAGATGATGGTTCCTCCAGAGTCTCACAAAAGCCTGTACAACAGACAACGGTTATCAGATTTCTTGACCTTAAGCCCTTGAGATAATATTTTTGTGAAGAAAGTGACATCGCCCTACTTTCCTCCAGACTGTCAAATGAACTAGGTGAGTCAACCAAACACAGAGAGTGTCTGACAGCTTCACTGAGAAGCACATAGATTGCCTCTCCTCCAGAAGATCCTCACCGGTTGTCTTCGAACCAGCCCTTAGGGGGCAGGGCTCAACGAATGCGGGGAAACAACTTTTTAAGTTGCAGCGAAGCAATGAAGGAATGGCTGAGAAAAACAGAAAATATAATAAGTATGCAACACTGTCATATTAGTGAGAGTGAAAGGTCGTTTATGATGATGAAAGCACTCACACTGACAAGCGGAATGAAGATTAATGTCATGTGTATTGGATTAATTACAATGTTTGGAGGCTGCAGATTTTATCACCCGGCAGATCTGCCCTTTCCCCACAAAGGTTCGTCTTTTCACACCACGATGCTGCATAAATAACATTTTAGAGTGACAGAGGTGCATGAGTGTTTCCCACCTTGTCAATGAGACTGCAGAAGTCAGTGTTCCTTCTAAAGACCACCCAGCTGTCTCTTAAAAACCTGCCACACTGAGGCCAATGCAGGCACCAACAATGAGCTGTAATATCAGAGATCACCTGTACAGTCTCTGTAGTGAGCTGTTCTGAGTGTCTTAGCAAGTTAATACACAAATAGAACATAGAGAAACATCAAATCGGGGGTTTTAGGCATATGCTGCTGTAAAATGTATACTGACATGCTCACACATGATCATTCAATGGTAATGTGCCATCAACAAACAAGTAATGTAAACTTTGTAAAGATAGGAAGTCACATAGTGTGACATCACATATATCATCAGACAAAGTCCATGTGTTTTATATGTATTGTTAAAATGCACATCCATCCACACAATTTTAGAAAACCCATCAGTCTGAGTTCTTTTCTTTTTTTCATTGATGGATTTATAATTAAGTTTGGCCTACTTAGAAATGACAGACCTGTTAAATCCCTCTACATGCCCTCTCCTCCAGGATCTTGAAGCCCAGCAGCATTGGAGCGATGGATCTCTCTATTCCCGAGGTGCCCCTCAACCTCCAGCAGTGTGGATGACCCATCCAACATGCCTCCTGTGGGTCTCCTCCAGGAGTCATCCGGCGTGGCAGCCCCAACTGCAGCACCCCAGGGTCCAACTCCTCTCCCCCAGGAAATACTCTCCGGTTGTGAAGGCTTGCAGTTCATGGATGAAGTAGAATGTACGGGAGACTCCCTTTTGGTCCAGGACCTGGCAACTCCAGTCCAGTCCACTGGGAATGGGACTTAGAGTTAGATGATAGTCTTGCTGGATCATCAAAAACTATAGACACATTGTGTGACCTCCAGTTAAAACCCTCTGCTTTACAGGGGGTTTCAGATTACAAGCGGGACAAGTGTGTCCAGTTCCCCAATCCAGAAAGTTTCTATGATTGAAAATATAATCAATTATTTTTATCTGATAAAATTGTATTTAATATAATGGTATTTGATTTATTATTATTATACGATTTTAACTATATTATACCACAAAAAAAATGTGACATTTTTATAGGATTAATTTGGAACTTATGTTTGTGTTATAAATTGTCTTCTTTACTCTGTGTATGGTCTTATTACGTGAAACGCTGAATGAAACATAGGCCTATAGTTGTTTTTCTATAAAAGTAGAGATGTGGAACGTATTACCCGTCGCAGGAAAACCCCACGTTTGGGAAATTCCAGCATGTTAAAAAAAAAAAAAAAACCCAAATTGAACAGTTGGGCTCATCGAAAGTGAAACAAAAATCTGTATTTGAGGTTTAAACGTTACAATTAATTATTAAGCTTCAAACACCTCGTCATCATATTTGGGATTGCCCCTATCTATACTTTCCTTTGGAAAGGCTGTGTGGTCAAAGGCCCGTCAAACAATACAATAAAACCCAGATCGACTCTGTCAATCTCTCGAAACGTCACTATGACCCTGAACGCATCTCACAAAACCCGGAAGTGTTTCGTCATTTGCAACAACAAAACCCACCTGAGTTTGACAGCGGCGCTGAGCGGCTCGCTGTTGTTCTTCTTCTTTCACTCAGCCTGTGGCAGCTCGTTGGAGGCAGTCTGGCCGCATAACACGAATAAACGGACAATTTAAAGCGCGTACATTCAATTCTAGTCGTTGGGTGCTCGGCGGTTTTTTTTTTCTTCAGCAAACGGGTGAACCGTTTATCGGTATCCGCTCATCAACGGTAGCTTAGCTTTGCTAGAAGTCGGCGACATTCTGGCATGCGTGTGGATGGAAGAGCTCTTCCCCATCGCGTTCACCATAAAGGTTTAGTTCTGCTTTCAGCTGCTGAGCTAGTGGAGGAGAACTCCTCAGACAGACTTCACGTAAAAGGCCCACAAACTGCCATGGAGCCGTGTGCGGCTGTGGGCTGTGTGAACATCGGCAGTCTGACCAGCACCTTGCCCGTGATCCCTTACCAGAAGCTGACAGACCTGTACTACGTGAGCAGAGGGGGCTTCGGCACCGTGTTCAAGGCGCAGCACTCGGACTGGAGGACCACTGTGGCCATCAAGTGCCTGAAGCTCGACTGTCCTGTTGGAGAAAGGTATCCTGTCTCGATGTGACCTCGTGTGACTATTTAGGCTTTCGTTGTGTTATTAAAAGGACGTTTTACAGAGACGTAACTGTGTGGTTACAGACTGTCTAAGGTGGAAACAGAGAATCAAGTCTTCAATTAGTGTCACTTTTTAATCACATTTTAGGCTTTAATCAGATGTGTCCAAAGTGTCAAAGACGTTGTTTCATTGCCTTGTCTCTTCCTGCAGCTCAGGTGAAGAAACTTGCTCGAATCCGCATATTCAAGTCTGCACACATTTCTTGAAATAATATATATTGTTCTTTTAGTTTTGCCTTTTAATTGTGAGAGGACTGTGGCTCAATCACCGGCCTGTGTAATAGCTGTCCCCTCAAATACATCTCTAATGCCTCTCATAACTCTTTGTAGACCAAAATAGTCCACTAAATACTGGACTTTTTCAGGCTCATATTAACGTTTTAGAGATTAAAAATCTGATAACGATTTATCTAAACATAAATGAATAGCATACCATTTTTGTAAGGGTTCTTTCAATTTGGTTTCTTTAAATTTGACAAAGATATTACATGTCAGGGCTCTCTGGTAGACAAGCTATGCATTGGAGACCCTATTTCTAAGTCATATTAAATATATCTTGGTATATCTGTGCTGTAATTTCTCGTTACTTTGGCCAACATGCAGTATATGCCGATACTGATATATTGGTTTCGCTGATTAATCCGACAATCAGCTTCCAAGATTCATTCCTTTGGCATGCTTCCTGTAATCCGACATTCAGCTTCCAAGATTCATTCCTTTGGCATGCTTCCTGTAATCCGACATTCAGCTTCCAAGATTCATTCCTTTGGCATGCTTCCTGTAATTATGTGTATGCCGACAACACCCCAAACGTCATCGCTGTTTTGGCTTTTGTTTTATTTATTTTTGTGAGAATAAAGACTGACTTTGTATCACTGGCTGTGTTTCAGAGAGAGGAACTGCCTGCTTAAGGAGGCCGAGGTGCTCCACAAAGCCAGATTCAACTACATAATCCAAATCTTTGGCATCTGCAACGAGCCAGAGTTCTTCTGCATAGTCACCGAGTTCATGAGCAATGGCTCTCTGGACCTGCTGCTCCACGAGGTAGCTATATGTCACCATGTCATTTCATAAATCTAAGAGGTGCTCTTTCAAATAACTGCTGCGATTATAATCGATGGCTCAATCTTAAATGATTAATAAGGATTAATGATTAATAAAACAACAGCTGTCCTTCACTATGTGGCATTTCTATTCTTTTCCTCTTTCCCTCAGGAAATGAGGGCTAAAGTACAAAAAATGTTCTGTATTCAATCAAATTACACAGTCACAAATGTAGAGAACATCTAAGCTTTCCACAGTGCTTTTGTTTCCAAAATAGCTAAAGTGAAAGAGTCTCTTTGTGGTTTTTTTGGTAAGCTGCTCTGTCTCATTTATGCATCATTCGTCATGTGTATGTATGCCATGCCATGCCAGGCATTCATGCCTGTGACTCAGCAAGCAAAAGTGGAACTTGAAAGTATTCACAGTTTATGATGAAACTCAGAAACCAGCAGGGGAAGAGAAAGAAATGCAGACAAATATAGTTTAGGGGGAATTCCTACTTGTCTTAATGTAGTAAAATGTCTCTCCTCTCTTGTCATGCTCTGTTTTGTAGTCGGTCTCCCTGTGATGCCCTTATTTACATTTGAAACAGAGTCTGTGGTCTCTACCTACAGAAGGACATGTACCCCGGGCTTGCCTGGCCTTTGCGACTGAGGATCCTCTATGAGATCGCCTTGGGGGTTAACTTCCTTCACAACATGAATCCACCCCTCTTGCATCATGACCTAAAGACACAGAACATACTGTTGGATGGAGAATTCCATGTTAAGGTGGGTCAGCAGGACTTTGGTACAGTATGAACTGTTTGTGTGACAAAAGGAAACAAACATTTGAGCTTAGGTGTCACAGAGTGTGGTTTGTCTGTGTGTGTGTATGTTCAGTAAAGTCCCATGTTAACCCACAGAGACGGTAGGTAGATTCAGTAGGGTAAAAGAATAATCACCAAATTAAACAATGACGATAATTGTCGGCAAAGTGCTGCAGCAAAAGCATGTTGTGCAAAGTGTGTTATAGTAGCTCCCACTATAATAAACAGGACAATTATCTCACAACATGGCTAATGTTCTTAGAGCCTCAATCAGTTGATAGAAAAAGCTGATCCAGTAAAAACAACATTTATCTAGAATTCTAAATGAATGCTAATGTTCTGCTCTCACTCGGCCCAGATTGCTGACTTTGGCCTTTCAAAGTGGCGGCAGCTGTCCGTCAGTAAAGGCTCGGTGTCCAAGCCCACAGAGATGGGGGGCACAGTGATCTACATGCCCCCTGAGAAGTACGAACCATCCAAGAGCCGTCGGGCCGATGTGAAGCACGACGTGTACAGGTGAGACAGCAAAGCTCAATAACTAGTCATTAGAAATTGGTTGGACAATAGACAACAACAAGTACGGTCTCCTTTTAATCCGAGTATGTTTCAGTATCTACAACATGAGTTCCATCTAAATATGTTTTATGTTCAATTGGTCAGTGGTCAAATTATTGGGCTGAATTTTGGATTGGACGAACTCTCGAAGACTTCACTGCACAGTTTATAAACTCTGACAGAGTAAATATGTGTTGAGCTTAAGCATCACAGGGAAGCAAGTTTTTCCTGACTGGCAAGCTGGCATACTGTGCCGGCATGGGGCTGTTGGATTGTTAGCATACCAACAATGAGAAGAGTGCCGCTGTATGTGCCAGGGGCTAAAGCTGTCATTGATGCTGGGAAAGTGGTTTGATTTCAGGAATCTCTCAGAAAGAGGGAGTGGTGACTGTTATAAAAGAAGATGAACCACATGGTTGTATGAGGTACTTATCCACAGTCAGTGTATTAACTACAGTACAGTAGAGGACAGTCTGCACACCTCCAGCCTGGAGAAGCAGACAAAACATATTTTAGCCACCTAAACGAAAGTCCCACCTAAAATAATCAATATCACTTTAAGTGTACACTATATTTATAATATTTCACTGCTTTACCTTACCTATAGACAGCCGTTAATCTGAAGCTTATATCCATCTATGCTCTCTTCAAAACAACCAGACTTCATTGTCAAAAGTAATTTTCCCTTAAAAAAACATGGCGACCTCGATCGGTTAGTTTGTTTGTGATATTGTGAGAGTTTGGTAAATTTGAAGTAACACTTTAAAAAAAAAACCAAAGTGCCCGTCTCTTTCTCCAAACTGGGGGCGTGCAGAACACCGTCTACTGTAGAGTAATACACGATCGTGGATACGTAGCTTAGACAATCCCACTTTGAAGAATCCAAACTCTCGCTTTAATCTTTTGGGCAACGGGTTTCGATTGCTGCAACAGGTCAATTGGTCATTGTTCTTCCTCAAAGCAGCTTCTCTGGTTAGCTTGACGTAAAGTCCCTTAACTCTGAAGGGGAATACCAGTCGAAGAGAATGATGTAACTCTAATTTCCCTTCACTGATTCTCTCCCGCATGTTTACATTGAAGCTATGCCATCATTATGTGGGAAGTGCTGTCCAGGCAGATTCCATTTGAAGGTAACACATTATCTACTTTCTTGTCTTTTTAAAAAAAAAATTTTATCCAAGTTTAATGTAACTCTCTCATTCTGTCCAGTTGCTCTTCGAGTGAACTTTCATGGTGCCACCAGACTAACACTGATCTGTATTTGTGCGATCAGAGGTGACCAACCCAATGCAGATCATGTTCAGTGTGCTTCGTGGGATGCGTCCTGACACGAGTCTGGACATTCTGCCTCCTGACATCCCCAGCAGAGAAACCCTCATCAGTTTAATGACCTGCGGCTGGACCACTAACCCCGATGAACGACCTTCCTTCCTCAGTAAGCTCACACAAATAACCGATTTGCAGAAATTCCTTTCTGGCCGGAGTTAAACATTCCACCCTCTCAAAGCATTGCACTCTGTTGAACCTGTTTTACACTTTGGGATGACAAATTCTGCTTGTCAGTGCAAAGCAGTGACTAAGAATCAGCTTCCTGTCACATTATTCCGCTGTCTTCACTGAATAATTTTCATCGACATTTTTCGTCTCTTGCACAAAACGGACAAATAGACATTCACTACTTACTCACATTCGTTCAGACAATAATCTTTGGCAAGTTCAGGACTAAAACTGAGTGCGTCTTATCTTCTATCTCTCATTCTTTATCACTGACGCACACACTCCAGCTGCAGAGTCACAGCAACACAGTCACATTACATAGTGTGTTTTCCACGTCTTGATTTAACTGTACATTTGTGGTATTGAAACCACAAAACGGAGAACTGAACCTCAGTTGGTACTAAATGTTTTGATGACCATACAGCTTTCTTTCATCTGTTCATAAATGTACCAGTAACAACCAAATGTGCACTAAAATCACCAGTAAACATCGACAAGTTTCTGTCCACACCTGCAGCAAACACAGCTGTGCATGGCCTACGGAGAAAAAACACATAACTGGCAGTGAAACCGGTTCAAATAGTTTTGTCCTGTTGACTAGATATCCTACTGTGAGAACAAAACCGTAGAAATGTGATGTGTGTTTTGTGCCATTTCAGAGTGTCTGATTGAACTTGAGCCCATGGTGAGGACGTTTGACGAAATTGACTTCCTGGAGGCCGTGTTGGAGATCAAGAGGTCAAAAGTTAGTCATCACAGTTATTTTTTTAAGGATACCTTCCACACCTGTAGTTCAGTTCATTTCGTACGTACCAAGGGAAAACATTAGACATGGTTGCATTTTAGATCTGGTCCGGTTCCTGTTTACATTGACTTTCTACAAACGAACCAACAGGAATAAACATGACGATATACGGACTGACGGGGAACTTGTTGATTGGACAGATGATAACAGTCAAAGGTCGTAGCTCAGTGGGTAGAGCGGGTTGTCCTTTAACCACAAGGTTGGTGGCTTGCAGCTGCAGTGCTGACAGAGCAAACTGTTTATCTGAGGGGGAACCGGAGGATGGGTGCTCCGCGTCCACAAAAACGGCCTCGGTTAGCGGACCGAGACCCACCTTTTCAAGAGTCTCGGTTCAATTGTTTGGTCCGTACGAGGCTTTGATTGACAGCTTTCGCATCAGCCCAAATGAACCGTACTAACCGGGGAAATGGACCTGAGTGTGTTCAACCGAACCAACCAGGTTAAGTGTGAACCCGCCTTAAGTGTTTAGAGATGAAATAAAGGGAGAGAGAGTTGGCGAGCGACATGCAACAGAGGTCCGGACTTAGACTCAATCTGGGGACGCTGTCGTTGGCCATTTCTCACAGTTGTGTTTATCTGATCTGATGAACATGTAGAGTGGGCACAGTAAGTGACTTTCCCTCTTTTTAAGATGCCAAACAGAATAGAGGCACCAGCATCATATCGTGGTGCTTAGAAGAACGGGCTTCATACTCCAAAGATTGTCATTTTGAATGTGCAGGAAAGTCTGAGTGCTAAAGTTAATTAGAATTGTTTCACTAATATTTTTTATTAATTCATTAATACAGAAAAAATGGCAAGTACTTGTCACAAGTTACCAGAGCCTGAAAGTGAAGAACAACATCTGTCAATTATTAAGATTTGAATTGATTACCTGAATTGATTACCTGTTGCTAGACTTTGCTATTGAGCCAACTCACTGTTCCAGGAAGCAGTTTTATCTTTATCTCTCCGTTTCACTAAACACCCAACTGTTGCATGGCAATTCAGAGAGCAGCTTCAGAGGAACGTAACTGAACAGTCAACGTCGTAGCTGTGTGTAAGAGAGTGAAGCAGAACTGAAACAAAACACACATTCTCAAAAAAGACCTGTTTCTGTCACATATTAGTGGTTAAGTAATACTTGTCTGGGTGTTCAGAAGAACTTAGTTAGTTACAATCTAATGCTGAATAATTGATGTCTGTAGTGAACCGTCTTTGAATTGTGTGTAATTTGGGACAGTTTGAATTATACTGCGATGAAGAGAGGATGGGTTTTTACAAGAAGAACACACATTTTACTTCATAATTGTATCTTGATATAGCCTTCTTCTTGGTATGTGTTTATGTGTGCACATGACTGAGACCATTGCAACCAGCTTTGACAGCGACGCTGGTATTGTTTGTGTTGTCGTGGCAGAATGTGGTCTACTACAGAACCGGTTTTGAGCACACTACCAAGTGTTTGTATTTCTGTGGATAGATTTTGCCACTGTCATAGCGCCCCAACTGTGCACAAAAAAGTTCAAAACAGTCAAAACTACACAAAAAGTAGTACTTGGTGGCTTTTATATTTTCAGATATGCATTGAGTCTGAACAATGAAAGACAGCAAAACTTCCACCAGGAATTGTGTGCATGAAAACACTTCTGCTCCATTAACTGTTTGACACAGTCTACAGTCACTTATGCTTTTTGGTAAATAAGGTGTCTTATTCGGGTTAATAGCAGATGTGATTAATTTGACTTTGGCATGTTTGATTGAACACAATTGATTGTTTCCTGCTCACTCCCCTCTTCTTTCTTGTTCCTCCACAGAGGATGCAGAGATCCGGCTGTTGTTCAGCCCAGTCAGTGAGTGAGAAGAGGAGTGAGGATGGATCCCTGAACATGCTGAAGGACAGGCCCAGCCCCTGGCCGGTCAGTAGCTGAAATCTCTGTGCAAACATCAAGAACAAGTCTAATAATATACAGCGATACTTGGGGATCTACATATAAGCATTGTCTGTTTTTGGTATTATGTCTTCAAATTCCCAGTGAAATGTGAGTCTTTAGCTTTTATACTGTGACATATTCCCTCGTGAAACAAAATATTTGAGCGGTGTACAGTTACAAGAGGGATTTAAATCCGATCCTTTGCATTTGATTGGATAAGCTACAAAGTGGGTGGCCTTAAGTAGCACCATAGTGCCTGTAGATCCACACACACCTCCCTTGTCTCTAAAAGTTACGGATTGATTGATGGATGGATGTCATGATATTATTGGTTGCATATATTGTTAAATAAGTGCACAATATGACCGTGGATGTGATCTAAAAGGGCATCTTTCATATCTTCTCGACTTTAATGTCTGTATGGAAGTGTGAATTAAGCATCATTGTTTGTTCTGCCACAGGAGAGCTCCGGCTCAGGCTCTTGTTCCTCCCAGGACACAGATATGTCTCTACCATGCGCCCTCAGCAGCAGCAGCAGCAACAGCAACAGCAACAATGCTGCACCAGGTATTTACAACAGGACTGGCATTTTATGCATTGGCCTCATTTACTGGAAACAAAGTAAAAAGCTCACAGTGCCACGCATCAGGTTTTATGTAAATATCTGTGTACTAAACAAGCATCCTCTTCTACTCTTTCTGATGCAGAGGGGCTTCCGTCGTCATTTTTAGCTCCTACACTGGAGCCTCCTGAGTCTCTGAAGGACCCCAGTGGCAACAATCTGAACGGCGACGTGAATGATTTGAACACACCCATCAAGCCAGGCCTGCCTGTCACCGAGTACGAGACACAGCTGGAGAACCTCAAGCTTCAGCCTCAGCAACAAGGTACACCAGTTAAAGCATGATGTATGAAGTGGCTGATAATGATAATACAGTTCTGGAAATTTGAATATTATTTACAACCAGAATCTGAATCACTCCTCTCTCTCTCTCTCCTCACTCGCAGCAAAATACTCTCCTCCATTGCGGCACTCCCCTCCCTCACAAGGCCCAATCGCCCAGTGGATCGCGACGCGCCGCGAGGAGATCGTCTCCCAGATGACGGAGGCCTGTCTGAACCAGTGCTTGGACGCCCTGCTGGCCCAAACCATGCTGATGCGGGAGGATTACGAGCTGGTGGTGACCCAGACCACGCGCACCGCCAAGGTCCGCCAGCTCCTGGACAACTGTCATCGGCGCTGTGAAGACTTCTGCTGCATTGTCGTCCGCAAGCTGCGTGACAACAAGCAAACAGGCCTGAAGCCGTACCCGCCTGAGATTAGCTCCCCGATCCTCTCTTCCTGCGCACCACCGCTGTCCATGTCCTACCATATGCCCAGGAACGTGTAGCAACAGTCACCGCCAAGCGAATGGAAACAATCCAGGTTATAGACTGTGCCAACTTTACACTACACATAACTCTGACTGGTACCGTTTTCGGTGAGATGGTCACCACGGTTCCTGTCAGTCCTGCCCTCAAAGAGGAACTGAAGGCTGGGTGAGCAAAAAGAGTCACAAAACTAAGCTACTCCCTTAGAAGTAAATCTACTCACAAGAGATCAAATGTTTGATTCTGTGCAGTCAGAATCCAACGATTTTGAAGGAATCAGTGATTTTATTTCTCAATGTCAATGAGGTGATTTATTTATCCCTTCATTCTGAGGTGACGTATCGCAGGGTGTCGCTCCTTTAGTACGTTATGCTTTTGTCTCCAAAGCTCAGTTTCCATTAGGTGAAAGTGTGATTATTTATAGAATGCAAACATCCTCAACACACTCGGTTGATCTGAGTAAGTGACGGAAGGACTGTTGTCATGCTGGAAAACCTCCAGCCTAAATAAGGTTTATTCCTATTAAAGCAATCCTAATCTTAAAGTATCCTGTAGTCATTGGTGAACTATGTTTAGCCTCTGAGTGAAGTCAGTGAGTATGTGGCCCTCAGTGTGTTTGTATTGAAGCACATGGTCTACATTCAATCGGTAAGAAATGCATTGTCAAGTACAAGGACGACATCGGAGCCAGTGACAGCTAGCTATGTGGTTTGGGACGTTAACAGCTTTACATAACTGAAGTGTTGAAATGAGCCATGAGTTTGGTCACTGTGGCCGTTTGACCGTATGGAACATTTTGTCCCTGCCTTTTTTCTCCCCCTCTTTTTTCTTTAAGTTATTCGCTGAGTCGCGGAGTAAAAAGGAAGTTAAGATTGTAATACAACACTCAGAATGAGGGATGTGTGTGTCTGCATGTCCGTCTAGATTAAAAGTGGACCAATGTGATCTGATTTATTTTGGTTTTCTCAGTAGTGGCCTCACCTCTCAGTATTCTTAATGTTCACTTTAGGCTCATCTGGACACAGTTCAAGTTTAACCATGAGCTTCACATGTGTTGATGCTGCTGAGCTGCTCTGCAGAAGAACTGCAACAAATGAACAGAGAAGATCAAACCTGCTTTTCTTGTCTCAACCTTTACTGCAGGGGTGGACCAAACTCTTTTGATTGCCACAGATAGTTTTCAACCAGTTATAATGCAAGAAAGTCAGTGTTTCTATACCAGGAAACCCCGTGTGCCATAGCAAATACATGTGTCAAAATAACCAACAGAACAAACTGTTTATGTTTGACATTACAGTAGTTTATTTCTGTTCCCACAATAAAAAAAAAAGCATTTCTGCTCCTGAATTTAATTTCAATTCAATCAATACTTTTAAATACAGTGCATTGCCTAAGTGCCCACATACTTATTATGATATGTGTAAATCTGTATATAAATAAAGTTGAAACAGCCAAATATTGGTTTCTGTTCGTGGCCCGAGTGCCCACTTCAAAGATTACAATGCAACTGTAAAAGTAAGATGTAACAAACGGAGCAGACAGAGATGGTAGAATAATGGTTTCTGTGCCCAGAGGTTAAGACTAGGATGTGCACTTTATTAGAAATATGCTCAAGTCATATTCCAGTTTGTTTTTAAAACATCACCACAGCCCACTTCTAAAGTTGGTTTAGTAGTTTGGCCACCCCGGCTGTAGTTTACCTGCTGAGCAGTCTGTGCAGTCACTGCTCAGTTCATCACTCTGGACTCAACTTTCTCTACAGTAGCTGTGCTTCCCCATCTGATCAAAACGATAGTAACACCTGTTACTTATATACAATTATCTCTCTTTTTCTTTTTAAATGCAAGAAAATACACACATTTATATCAAGGCAGTAGTTTGTATATATACATAATGCTGAGTAAGAGTTTTGTCTTTACTTCACTCGCTCGCACACACAGTATATATGTTCTTTGTGCCAGAAAGAAACAAGTTATTTCTGTTTCCATGACACAGTTTGAACCTTCAGTCTTCCTAATCACCATGTTTATGTATGTGTATTTAATACGACTATACCATTTACTATTAATTCATTTAACAATTATTTTCTCGATAATCGTTTGGTCTATAAAATGGTAAAAAGTTATGTTTATAGTTTTCCAAAGCCCAATATCTTCAGATTTTCCCTTCATACAAATGTTTCTTGTAGTGTGCATATATGCCTCTCATTACGGGCCTTACTGTCTTCATCACTGCCTTCACTTATCCCTTAACTCCAAACGTTATCATAGTTGACGGTGGTGTAGCTGTGTCCTTTACTGTCTGTATATCCTCCAGTTCAACAGAGAGCGACCTCTTTGTGGTTCCCCATCAGTCGGTCCATAGACAGTTGAAGTTCCATAAAGAACTTAAATAACACGGTGGGAAATGAGCTACGGCAGGTTATTCTTATTAAGAAACCGCGTTACAAGAAATCGCACACAATTGTATATCATTTAAAAAACAGGAAGGCCAAGCCAGGCCGACACGTTTCCATCGCGGTGGGCCTTGTGTTCGATAACTGTGCCTCATATTCTGCTTTTGGCAACGTGTAAAAGCCTTTCACACATATCAAGAAACGCTGAGTAGAAATACTACAAATTTGATATCTTAAAATGTAACATATTTTGTACTGTCGAGGATAGTTTCATCTCTTTTCTATATATTTTCATTTGTGATCACTTGTTTAAAACTCATGCATTTATTATTACCGTGTGTGTGTGTGTGTGTGTGTGTGTATATATATATATATACGTGTATATATGTGTATATACTGTGTATATATATGTGTATGTATGTATAATTTAGGGCCCATGTCATTATCAGATCAAACGAGTATGATGTGTTACAGAATGTGCAGTTGATCTGTAGCTGTGGTTTCAAACTAGGATTTTTCATATTGTATCAAACTCTTCATTAAAATGAATACTCTGTTTTTACTTCTGCTTGCTGTCTTATTTTTTATTTTATTTTTTTATGTAACATTAATTCAATGGGAAAGTTTACTCTATTTTTACAGTTGGCTCATATAATGTTCCCGTCTATATAGAGCTGCTATAAGGATACCAAGAACCAAGAGGGTTTACGTATAGCCATAGATTACTGACGTCCAGGTTGATGCACCTGCTAAATGTCACTGAAAGAGAAGCATGATGACCAAAATGCAACCTCAAAAAGGCCGCTATCTGTTGTAAAAATGACAACAAAAGGCACATAATTACCGTTCGTGTCTATTTTAGTTTTGGTGTCTTACTTCTATATACATGGAGGAGGGGTGGGGGGATTTTACATGTGTGTATGGATATATATCTCTGTCTCTACCTATAGTTTTTGACCCCATACCTTTCAGTTTGAACCCATGTTGTGTGTTTTTGTCCCCTTTGTTTTGTTGGTCATCTTGCTTCGTATAATCTCTTCAGGCTGTTTATGTGTCCCTGTACTTGTCTACACTTTCTGGAATCACTTATTGCGCAATATAAAAAGAAAAGCAGCTGTCGAGACAGTCAGTGCATTAGTTATTCTTTAATGACAGATCATTTTATCGCAATATGTTCTGTATTATACAATCTACTGTCTGTACCCGGTGTGTTGATCCAGAAACAGCTTGGCTACCTCCGTCCTATAGCTGCCAGGGGCCAGTGACAAGGTCTGCTTCTCTCTGAAAATAGCACAGGAGGGAACATGTGGGTGCAGTTCATTTGGTGCTGGAAAAACACCTGTTGTGGTTGTGCTGGGCTGCAGGGATTACAACATCGACCGTCCTGTTGCTGCCTCTCGGATGTTATCTCACCAATGTCTCACTGCCTGGTCAGAGGAGCAGCACTGGTCTGAGGAGACTCCACACGTAACACACCTGTTGATCTTCTATGAATAAGGAAACAAAGTAAGCTCACTTTTTGTCCTTTTTACATATTGGCCGTTTGTGTCCTAATTTACAACCTTAAGTATGTTTTGTTCCTGTCTAAAGAGCGGACTATGGGCAAAAATGTTTGTGTGTGAAAGATCATTACTGGGAGATTTGGCACCATGACCTCTTTTTGTATAGTGGACATATTCAGGCTTGAGAAGTGTAGTTGGACATTATTAAAATCGTGTAATATTTATATGGAAGAACAGTTTGTTTTGTCTGTCAAACTGGAATAATCTCCTTTAAATTCCATCTTCACACCAGCACTGGAGTAATGGAGGATCTGAGGCAGAAGATGGGAGTCATGTCACAGACAATATGCCCAAATTCACGGACTCCATCTGATGGGAACTTAAAGGCCCAGAATTATGGGAAAGAAGAGAAAATGCAGTTGAGGAGGGAAATCTCCCTTATGAATGGGATCTGCCTGATTGTCGGGAACATGATTGGCTCTGGGATCTTCGTCTCACCGAAGGGTGTACTCATGCACAGTCGCTCTTACGGGCTGTCTTTGCTGATTTGGGCTACGGGAGGCATCTTCTCAGTGTTTGGGGCGTTGTGCTACGCGGAGCTCGGCACCACCATCCCCAAGTCTGGAGCCAGCTACGCCTACATCCTGGAGTCGTTCGGAGGCTTCCTTGCTTTTATCCGTCTGTGGACGTCCATCCTGCTGATTGAGCCGGCCAGCCAGGCTGTGATTTCCTTGACCTTCGCCAACTACCTGGTGGAGGCTTTCTACCCCACCTGCCAGCCGCCATACGACGCTATCCGGCTTATCGCTGCAGCCTGCCTCTGTAAGAAACACTCCTGTGTAGGTCTACAGTTCATCATCCAGAAAGAGATTGCAAGGAAACATAAAAGTCTGTGCAAAATACAGGGAGGAAAAACTCCCAGTACTGCCTTCCAGTGTTTGATATCACACTGTGATACCCACTTTGGCCTCACCCTAGTTCCCGACTTCAACACAATATATATGTCAGTTTAGATAATATTATCAAGTTTTAAACAGCTTTCGTTTTTACCCATGACATGAGCAGAAACAAGTGGTGCAATGGTATTATACCCACATTCATCCCAGTATGAAACTCAGTAACCCTGTGTGGAACTGTCACCAGCTATAGTTAGACTCTGGACCAGTGTGGTTTACAGCCTGGCTTTGTGCTGTGAAGAGCGTAGTAAGCAGAAGTGCCATTTTAGGTGAGAGAGCAGCAATGCCACAAGCCAAATAAGAAGTGAGTTTCTGTTGTACCCTCATACAGACTTTGGCCTACGTCACACACAGGAGATGTTCAGCAATCTCTGGCACACGGCTAAGCGATAGCATGCTTCTATTAGCTATATAGCTTTTGACATTCAAGTTGACACAGTTCGAGTTTCACAAACAGACAAACATGGTTGACCATTGTTTCCTGAATGATTCATCTTTGAAAATGCAACCTAACAAGAAAGCAGAAGTTGTACCCAGAGCTGTATTAGGCCTTGTTTGTATAAATGAACTTCTCAATCATGGAGATAAATGTTCATTTATTGCCGTATTCCTCTGGTTTGTCCAGGTATGCTCATCTTCATTAACTGTGCCTGTGTGAAGTGGGGGACACTGGTCCAGGACATTTTCACTTTCGCCAAACTCATGTCGCTCTTCCTCATCATCATTGTAGGACTAGTGAAAATAGCAACTGGTAAGATTACGTTGGAATAAAAATGCATCGGTGGAAACAAGATAAATATGTGCTTTACACTTTGATTTATCTTGATGTAGGAGAAACAAAGAGCTTTGACAGTCCGTTTGAAGGCTCCTCCACAGATCCCGGAGCCATTGCTTTGGCCCTCTACTCAGCTCTGTTCTCCTACTCCGGCTGGGATACGCTCAACTTTGTCACTGAGGAGATTAAGAATCCAGAGAGGTACACACATGTACAAACACAAGCATACGAAGAGACACACGGAAATGTACAAACGTTTGAACCTTAGACTTGAAGTCTCTGACTAGGTTGAGTAGGGTAATACAAGTGGTGAAAACGAGCCAGTGGGAATAATACTAAAAACTATTGGATAAATTAGAACTGAATGTTTTTTGATGTTACCCAGTCAGACATTTGTTTGCTTTATTTAAAGCTGGTACAATCAATATTTACGTATTTACAGTGGTTATAATATGTGAAAAGCATTGCTCGTAGTGATGATTATCTTGACTCTACTGTTACTCTTATCTCTACGGAGGATTTTTCACTTTAATATTTTGGCTTTCCTGCCCGCAACTGTATTGTTTTGGTTCAGTCTCACTACTCTCATCATCCTTGTTTCCAGACACAGAAAGCAGCGAAAAAAGCTCTTAAAAAACCCAACACTAAACGTGTTCCTGCCCAACACTAAACGTTAGATAGACAAATGTAGCAGCTAGCTGGTGAACTTAGAGGAGCATTTAGCATCTTAAGCGGTATTTCCCCTTTAGGAGTTGGTGGAGACTAAACACAGAGCTAATAAAGAGTAAATAATTGACTTTAAGTTGTCATTTGTTGCACAAACAGGACTAAATCAATGCTAATGTTGCTCGATAGCATGCTGGACGTGCAACTGTACTGTCAGATGATATATCAGTTTTGTGTTTACAGCTTATTTCTGCTGCCTCCAAGTGGCCAAAATATTACTTATTGCAGCTCAACGCTGTCTTTTCAGATTACTTTAATGAGACATTTTGTACAGAGCCAGATGTAGTTCTCCAGTATATTGGACGCTCATCCGTTTTCATTTTTTAGGTGAATTTGAGCTGGGATCACATTGTAATCAATGGACATCCTAGTTACCTGTAAAATCTTTAACTGAACAAAGGAAAATGGGCTGCAGAGGTTGAAATTGCAACTTGAGTAAAACAATGTCTCTACATGAATCCTCTGCAATCTGTTTACTGCAGCTTTGCAGTGAGTCACAAAACGCTCTCTGTGTGTTGTTTCTAGGAATCTTCCCCTGGCCATTGCCATTTCCATGCCCATCGTGACCATCATCTACCTGCTGACCAACGTGGCCTACTATGTGGTTTTGGACATGACGTCTCTGCTGGCCAGTGATGCAGTTGCTGTGGTAAGATACAGACTGTATCCTGAGAGAGATTATTCACTCTGCTGGTAAATATAGTCCTGAAATTGTTGACCCAGGATCGTTTTGCACTCTGACTTGAATGAACTTCAATTTGGCCCCACAGACATTTGGAAATGCAGCCCTCGGGCCGTTCAAGTGGATCATCCCTGTTTCAGTGGCCATGTCCTGCTACGGAGGACTCAATGCTTCTATCATTGCTGCCTCACGGTAATCAGGAAGTGCTGAACAGGCGCCGACTTTGGGCTCCCATCGTGACGAGTGTTTTGCCAGTAACTTTCCATCTTTGTTGATGATGCAGGTTGTTTTTTGTCGGCGCCAGAGAGGGCCACCTCCCCAACAGTCTGAGTCTGATTCACCTGCAGCGCTACACACCCATACCTGCACTGCTGTTCAATGTGAGAACCATTTATCTTATTTGCATATATTCCTCTACTGCATACACGTACATGTCACTTCAAAGGACAAATGGACTGGAACATGAATATATTCATTTGTGCTCTGCAGGGGTTAATGGGTCTGATCTTCCTGTGTGTAGAGGACGTGTTCCAGCTCATCAACTACTTCAGCTTCAGTTACTGGCTCTACGTGGGTCTGTCTGTGGCCGGCCTCATCTACCTGCGCATCACTCAGCCAGACAGACACAGGCCTGTGAAGGTGCTGCTTTATTCATTGTTCAAATCATGCAGCATGAAAATAAATGGATATGGTGCATAGTGTATGTGTCTACTGTACATACACAATGCTACAGGTCCTGTGTAATAGTATTTTAATTATAGTTATGGTCTGAAGTGATCATTTCTGTAATAATTTCATTTTGAACCCTATATTTATCACTTGTTTATGCATCTGCAGTTACATTTGGATTCAAGACAAACATTTTGCAGTGAAATACAATGCGGCATACTCTTCAGGCTGTGCAAAAAGGAATAATAATTATAACAAGAGTTAAACAAGAATAGAAAAAGAAATATAATATTTGCAGTATAAGTATTAAGACATTAACGTGTCTATTCACCATCCTGAGTGGCTAAAGCTGTTTCTTTATCCTCTTCAGCTGACTTAGCTTGTTACAGTCCAAAACTAAATGAACAAAGAAATATGACTGTAGTGACTGATTCCAGCAACTAGCCACTCGGCTGGGTGCGGGAGAAGATCCTGTTCTTTACTCGCTACAACAAAGCGAGTAAAGAACAGGCGTTTCACACTTTTGGGTGAGGTTCCCATTTAATTAGTGTTCACAGATGATATACAACAGGATAGCACTTAGAAGAAACCATTTTTATTGTCATATACACATACACGAAATTTGCCTTCTGCATTTGACCCATC
Source organism: Anarrhichthys ocellatus (assembly GCF_004355925.1). Taxonomy (NCBI): domain Eukaryota; kingdom Metazoa; phylum Chordata; class Actinopteri; order Perciformes; family Anarhichadidae; genus Anarrhichthys; species Anarrhichthys ocellatus. The sequence goes on from NW_022280045.1 coordinate 7,993,096, forward strand.
CCTGTATATAGGGAGCAGTGGGCTGCCAATGACAGGCGCCCGGGGAGCCGGGGGTTCAGTGTCTTGCTCTGGGACACTACGACATGTGACACGACACGTGACACGTCGAACAGTTGACCCTGCGGTTACCAGACAACCCTCTTAACCCAGTGAGCCACGGTCGTCCCTTATCCCTTATCTTCCTGGTCTCCCTCCGGTGTGTCTGGCTTGCGGTAAAAACCGTGCGATCTCCCCGTCACCCATGCCTCATTACCTGTCAGTCGCACCTGTGCCCCATATATTAATTACCTGCCACAATACTCCACACTGCCACCCGTGGTCAACCTGAGATAGGCTCCTAATTCAAACATATAATACAAAGACATAACTAATGGCTCCGACAATGACTAAGTCACTCTTATAAACACAATCTGAAGCACTGATAGTTTCCATAGTTTACGTATTGGCTTGAATCTTCACTCTGCATGTAGATACTCAGATATCAGTTTACAAACTAACCCGAGCTGTGTCTTTTTCTCCCCACAGTTGTCTTTGTTCTTCCCCATCATCTACTGTCTGTGTAGCCTGTTCTTAGTCATCGTTCCTCTGTACGGAGACACCATCAATTCTCTCATAGGAATTGGCATTGCACTGTCTGGGGTGCCCGTCTACTATGTGGCCATTTACCTGCCTGATGAGAGGAGGCCCAAATTCATACGCAAGTTAAACGGTAAGCTCAAATGTCCGTGTGCAGAAAATGTAATATTTGTGCAGCAGAATGTGTGTTTTTGTTTGAGCTGTGTTCAAACATGTGAAGAGGAGGTGACAAAAAGAAAACATTTCCTGTACATGAGGCATGAGAGTATTAATCACCAGCATACACCATTCACCCAGTTTGTCAAACATGTGTCACATGATTTGATATCACTATACAAAATACAGCATTAATCATCTTGTATTATGAGAGTCAGCTGTTAGCAACCTTTCCACTTCCACGTCCTCCTTCCTCTCACCTCTTTTCCTCCTCCAGACTTTACCACCAGATCTGCCCAGATGCTGTTCTACTGCTGTTTGACTGAATTTGACACTGAGACAGAAGCACAACCAGGCGGTAAAACGCAGTGAGCTGCAGACAACCCATCGCTCACTGGCCAGCTTTCTGCCCAGAGGCCTCCGTCCTTGTCCGTGTGTCAACATTCATTCCTCCCACGAATGCACAAAGGCAAGGCCTTGCATGGACGGAGTGACGTGGCGCAGGCTCAAAACTTTTGTGAGGATTACTTCTTCCAGGTCAAGTTTTAAAAAATGCCTGACATCTCAAATGACTCACCACGAAGGAGCAGGCACTTGAGAAACTGCAAACTGTTGCTTTCTTTTCTACAGAGATCAAGGAATATCTTCTATGAGGATTAAATATGTCCAGATATATTTTTAGAGTTTGTATGTGTATAACTGTGCAAATGTAAACACTATAAAATTGTCAATTACAACCAATATTCTGGGATTGGTTCCTGAGCAGCTTAACTGTTAAACAGTTTAAGTTAAGTCATTTCTTTAAGGGTTATTAATCTCTCAATGTTATCTTTCATAAATACAACTTCAGGATAACAGTGTATTTCAGTCAAAAATGTATTTTTACCAATTTAATGAAGCTTTTCACCAAACAACGCATGACCTAAATACCTTACACTGTATTATCTGACTGATCTTTGGTACGTGCTACGTTTGCACCACGTTATTTCAGAGCATGTTTATGGAAGAAAAAACACTCCTGCAACTGGGTGATCGCTCACTCACAAACTCACTCATTCGCCATCAGCAGGCTTCAGCCTCTCCACAACGGGGAGCTGTTTCGTTATCCGACGGGAGAGAAAAGTAGGACTGTCCTCGACCAAAGAAATACTTAGTTGAACACTACAATTTTGTCAACTAATCGATTAATTGATTTAATCAACATATCTGTAAAACTGAGTTTCTCCAGAACAAAGTCACACAAAAGCACCCTTTTGTTTTGGAAATAAATCATTCAGCATGAAAAAACAGTCGCCCCTTGAATGTATCTGTTTATATTTCTGTTTCTCCATCATATTGCCTTGTGAATAAACTGCATATGTTTTAATGCATCCTATTATTTAATTATTTTAAGTATCATCTTCTAAAAGTCACTGTTCACATTCACAAAAAAATTGTAATTTCTTTTCAGCTTTACAATAAATATATATGAATCGTTAGTCAACCAGATTGGAAGAAAAATAAAAAATGAGATGTCATGATGAAACCTTACTGTCAAATTGACTGGTAGACCTCATACACACTCACGAGCCGGTGGAGCTTAAATACACAATGAACTCAATCACATATCACACATATCACACGTTCATCTTATTATTGGGTTGCACGTCGTTTCCAACAGAAGCTCACAAAAAGCTGTATTTTTGTTCTGATTCAATTAATTTATTGTAAAATCATCATTCATAAAATATTTTAAACACTGTTCAGGAGCATCAGCTGTTCAAACATCCTGCAGTTTCATATCTTTTAGATTGTTAACATATGTCTGAATGAGGCCCATATGAATACAACAGAGAGATGAATTCACTGTTAGGAACCAGATTTCTCTGAAGCCTTATTATTCCACACATGAAGTGACATTAGGAGATCTCTGCCTAAAGTAAGGTGCAGTTGGCGGAATCGAACCCGGGACAGATCCACTTATTGCTGAACTGTTTGTATCCCTCAGCACTGATCAGGTCACTTCCTGACCGGAGGAGAGCACACAGGTATTCATTATCATGGTTTCTTTTGGGGTAAAAACATTGCCATAGTTTAATGAATGAACAATCTCATGGTGTCAGATTAAATATTTACCGTCCATCAGGTTCTGGAGGCTGCAGTAGTTTGTGCTGTTATCAGCTGGATCTTTGGAGAACTCAGATACTGCCTCTCCCTGCACATCAGAAACATCAGGAAGGAAACGGTATGTCAAAGAGGAACGTCAGTGACTGAAGCTGATTAACTTCTGAACGCTTTTGAACTTAATTTTCTTTTCAGTAGCTTTAAAGTCAGAAAAATAAAATCTCCCCTCACTGTGTCACATTTTTTTCTATTTCATGTGATTATTATAAAGTCCATGCTGCAGCTGTTAATGTTCACAGAGCAGATGTTGCATCCTGTGACCAAGCAGAGATGGATAATGCTTTATGATGGTGTTTGGGTTGCATGAAACCTACAGGGCTAAAGGGTCGAATGCATGTTAGACAAGGTGCTGGTGAATTCAAAGCCTCATTTCTCACATGTTATCTTGGATATGGGGAGAACACAGGACTCACAAGACACACATTAGTCATGTTTGGGCAGAGAAATAGAAAGCTTTGATGATCAACAGTATCTAAAGTTGATCATTTATTGATTTTTCTGATGTTTTGAACGATACATGAGCCTTTAAGTTATGCCAGTAATAAACATAACGCTCACTGCTCTGCTCTGCAGGTTGTTTGGCATCTCGTGCGAAGATGTCACTGGAAAGATGGTGAGCCAGATTAAAGCCTGGCAGATCGGACAAAGCTGCCTCTATGCAGGAGAGACCTCCGATATCTCATGTCTGACTCATGTATTGTTGAAGTATAATACATACATTATTTTTGTGAAAATAATCCACATCCAGCATCGACTTGTGACCGAGTAAATAGAGACAGATAATGGTTTATGTTGGTGTTTCAAGATGTCATCATACTTGCTCTAAGTTAAATTTCCAAACATGTTAATACTTGCGCCATTTGATCAAAACCTGTAGGATGATTACATCTGGTATTCACTTGAATTAATCAATCAAGTCCTGTGGTCTCGAACAAAGCTTTTCCAGCACAGCTGAAATGAAGTAGCTTTTAATTAAAGACACAGTTTAGGTTTTGTATGTCCGTCTGTTTACTCATTCAGAAGATTTAAAAAAAAAAAAAAAAAAAAGCACTTACAGTAACTTTGCAGACGGTGGACTGCTCTAGAAGAAACTGGAGGTCGTTGACTTTTTTGGTTGCCGGAGACGTGTGCGTGGCTTTGATCAGGTAAGGAGCTGTCGACACAAGCTGCAGAGCAAATTCAGTCAAGTCAATCATTATCTCAACATCAATCAGCTGGCTTCCTGCATCTGATTCTCATTTAAATTATTGCTGGAAATGTGGATTATTTTCACAAAAAAGATTTTATGTATTACACTTTAACAATAAATGAGTTGACTGAGATGTTTCCAACCTCGTACGAGCACCTCTCCCCTGCATAGAGACAGCTTTGCCCGATCTGCCAGGCTTTAATCTGGCTCACCATCTTTCCAGTGACATCTTCGCACGAGATGCCAAACGACCTGCAGAGCAGAGCAGTGAGCGTTATGTTTACTACTGGCATAACTTAAAGGCTCATGTATCGTTCAAAACATCAGAAAAATCATTGGAGATCAACTTAAGATACTGTTGATCATCAAAGCTTTCTATTTCTCTGCCCAAACATGACTAATGAGTGTCTTGTGCGTCCTGTGTTCTCCCCATATCCAAGATAACATGTGAGAAATGAGGCTTTGAATTCACCAGCACCTTGTCTAACATGCATTCGACCCTTTAGCCCTGTAGGTTTCATGCAACCGAAACACCATCATAAAGCATTATCCATCTCTGCTTGGTCACAGGATGCAACATCTGCTCTGTGAACATTAACAGCTGCAGCATGGACTTTAATAATCACATGAAATAGAAAATAAATACAGAAAATGAACATTAAGTTTCCCCAAAGGCACCCACAGAACACTCACACACAGTTTGATTGAACACAGGCTAAGCAAATCTATAAATGCTAAGAAATGAACATTACCATTTGATTTTGCACTGTGAGGTTCTGTCAGCCAGTGAGATGGTGAGTGTGGCCCCGAGGAGCAGAGCTGAAGCGACTAACAGGAATCTCAGGTCCATACTGAAGGCAGGTGGATCGGGGTCTGAATCCAGCGTGTGGTCAAGTGTGTGTGGACGTCTTCTGGATGTGTCTCCTCGCTCTGCCCAGAGGGCTTTAAAGACCAGCTCACGGGTCATGTGGAAAACTGGAAGAGAGGACAGCACAACATTGATTAACATGCACCACAGCATGGGAGAGAAAGAGAGTGGAGGAAACCGAAGATATAAGTATTGCCGAGTTAACACGGGGAAAGTTATTTTCACAACAATTAGCCTATTTTATTGTGTGTAACCATTTAAAATACGTCTGTAAAAACATTTTACATCGATTTCACAGCTTCTGCAGCCATTGCTTGGAATTGGGGATGGTTTGAAGTTGCAGAGAAGTGGATCTTGATCACAATACCTCCAGTGTGCAGACAGTGTTAGTATTATTTGCACGTGCAGTTTTTGAGATATTTGTCTATATATAAGGAATGGAAATTGGATAGTTATGTTTGTGGTGCTCAACATTGACAGATTACATCAAAACAGCATGCTTCGCCACGTTCACCAGCTTGACGCTAACTTTGTCTGCTGTTTGGTGCTGAGCAGGTGATGTGCAGTGTTTTCCTTCTTCTTCTTTTTACTGAAAACAGCAGTCTGCTGTGGCCAAGCATTACAAGAGGGCAGTGAGAGTGAACCAAAACAGTGAGCTGAAAGAAGATTCAAAACCAAGTTTTTAGGGGCTGAAATCTTAAAGAAGCTTTGACAAAGACTTTAAACCACCGCCTCACTAACAATGACCAAGATTCATATCAACTACATGTCTTAACTCAAGCACTGGAACAGAGTTGTGTAATCAGTGACCAGAAGAATGTAACCAGAAATAGAAAAAGAAAGTCTTCAGCAGGAGCATGAGGACACAACCTCTCCCTTTCCATTTATGTTCATGCAAATAAACTCAATTTCCAGACTTTGCATGTTCTTGATAACATAACAGACTTCAGATGGACTGAGGAGCAGCAGTGTAATAAAACCTATAGGAGGCTTCTGTGGTACGGGAGGAGTCTGATAAAATAATCGTTATGTGTGTTTAGGGCCTAAAACATGCGAGCATGGAGTTTGAAAAAAGTCTATATTGGTCCCTAAGTGTGTAGAACAGTGTTATTAATTTCTCATCATCTTATGATAGAGTGCTGCAGCAATGAGTTATTATTTTTGCACTTCCAGTTCTCTTGTCTGGAAGATAATGGGTTTTTTAAAGAGTTTTTGGTATGATGCCTGAAATCAGGTCTGTGGTTAACACAAGCTTAAGAGATTGTAAAGTTTTGCTTTACGATAGAATGCGTCAGTAAATACCGCTCTTAGGAGTGTTGAGGCTTTTACGTGTCCTTAAAAAAGCAGTCGCTAACAAGGGGCTAAATGAGACTACAAGACGTCATAACACCAACGCGACCAGTGTAGGTCATTAGCATAACAACAGCTTTTTAGATCCCATTCACACTTCAAGTATCATAATGGTTAATTTGTGAACATTATCTTGCTGATCAAAGCATGTACGTATAATAAATTTGTGTTTGCCACAGAGTTTATTTTCTGCAATAATCAGGAGATTATTTGTTCTCACACTGATTACAATCATTGCTATTTTGAGAGCATGACATGGAAACTGCTGAGCACACACAGCGTTTGTCATGGAGCATGACACACCAACATGACTGTGCCCACAGAAAAGATTCCTTTGTATCCTCTTGACATGACATTTCATTTCTGAGAGGCAGAAAATATCAAAAACTCTGTATTTGCTATTGGGTGGTTAAAAAACAGTAGGCTTATAATGTGAGAAGGATGTGGATGAGGGGCTGTGTCAGAGGAGGGCCATCCCAAAGCTCTCATCTTCAGCCTGTTTCGCTCTCTACAGGCTGAAAGTGGAACTGCAGCAAAACATTATCAACTTAACGTTCACTTGAAATTCCCTCTTAATTCTTTACTTTTTTATAATTACCATGTTGATAATTATGTTCATGTAACTGTCTTTGTAGGCTTTTAAATCTTAACATTATAATTTTTACTGAAATGTTTTAAATTCAAACATGCTATTCCTATGATCTAAGACAATCCACAAATAATAGTAAACATGAACAACTCTCAACACACATTGATTGGACTCTCCTAGGCTGGAGAAATAACATGTTGAAATGAATAACTTTCGCTTGAAGCAACACACACAAACACACAGTCTTCTTTTCTTATCACACAAGTTTGATGTTTCAGTGCACTTCTCATCTGTAACATTTTTTTGTTTTTTTTAACTCCTTGAACCCCTTGACCGGTGACTTTTGTTAGCAGGCTTTGACCTGCAGCGCTTGTTTGGCGACTGTGGTCCCGCCTGGTAAGCTACCGTGGTGTCAATGTGGTACATTTCCTGATCCTGAATCCAAACTATCTAACTATTTGGATTTTGATGAGTGAAAGTGGCTTTTCAGTACAATCGACAGTGCAATACATGTGACGTTCATTTGCTTTGACATGGTTGATGGTTTAGGCGTACTGGGCTGGAAGCCATTCATTCTTAAAGTCAATTATGTTCTGCCAGTTAAACAGGTTAGTTTCTCACTAATGACAACCTCGACCAATTGTGCGTAATGGCAGTGTTGAATGAAACACGACAGTGCGTCATTTTCCGAGCATCTTTGTACATGAACACGAACATTGTTGTTGTGTTGTTTTCCTGACACTGAATGTGAGCAGATGTAGATCCAGAGTTATTGACACTCAAGAAATTAAAAGACACAGACAAAGCTTTGACATAACACATGAATTTCTATGTATTTCTGGTTGACTGCAAAGTATTAGGTTTATATTTGCAATTCATATTGTCTAAGATGGTCACGAAACAGTTGAATGTGTACAGTTTTAAAACTGGTCAAGATATCTTTATATTTTTGCATTCTTTACAGAACAATATTGCATGTATGGATGCATAAACTGTGTGTCATTTGAATTATACAGCAAAACTAGCACATTGCTCATAACACAGCTCTCAGTATACGCTCATGTTTAAGTTGTAGTCATTTTAATTATTGGAGCTTGGAAAGCAGCAGCTCCCTCCATTACGTCGCGGTGGGGTTTAGGGCATTTTCAGTATTATTAAAAACATCTTGATTCAACTTCTGATACTTTGAACTTGACAACATTCAGCATTATCCATTTGTAAGTACCCCTCTTTAATGAATCAAAGCAAATGCAGTACATTTTACAACTAATCAGGCTTTACTCAATTTAATTTTGTCAACAACTAAACATTAACTAAGACTGACATTTTTGTGGTGGTACGCCTGCTTGAGGGGCATTCCCAAAAATGTAAATGAAATTAGAAACATATCACAAACCACTGAGGCTTCTCCTTATCCAGTGTTAAAGAGAAAACATTTTTTCAAGCCAAGCCAAACATACAGACACTAGTGTGTTGAGGTTTCAGACTTTGGTGATTTTCTTCACTTTTATTATAAATTCCGCTTCAGGTTGGAGATAATGGACCAAGGCCGTGACCTAAAAGACACAAATGATTTTTTAATTCATCATATCCAGGTCAGTGTCCACCGTTCAGTCAATAACTACAGAGCGTTATCGGATTGTGCTCTACACAGATTATGTCAGATAGCACTATCAATAATGACTCGTATTAATATTATAGAAATAAAAGACAGAATTGGACATGAATGTCTATTTGTGAAGACAGTGAACAAGGTTATAGTGAGTTTACCTGTTCCAGGACTGGAGCTATTGTTGTTTCATTTAGCTCACGGGTGGACTTGACAGCTGCCTCAAGGATGGCCACAACTGGTCATACAAAAGGAAATGCATTAAAATCATGTCAGACATCAAGTTGAATCATATTGTGCGAGCCTAAAATGCACTTACCGTTTGAAGTAAATAAAGACTTGTTGGTGAAGTCGCCCAAGGGCCTACCTATCTCCAGAGCAAAGGAAGGGGATACTGCGGAAACATTAAAGCGAGCGGGTACTGCGGAAACATTAAAAGAAATTAGGCCCTATTTCAAATCTAGACAGTTGAACTACTTCCTACAACTTTTAGCTGAATAAATGTACTCGCAGTATACACATTTAATCCAATAATTCCAACTACTCACTTATTTGTGCGGCACATGAGGCCCAGCAAAAAGAATCAGCAGCAGCATGTTGAAGCTTGATTCCAAAAAAACGTGTAAAATCTGTAGTGTAAATAGTGTTCCCTGTACTGTTCCCCAGAGTATTTGGCTACTTTCTTTCTGTACCAGGAAGGGTAATCCTTATGCAGAGGGGTGTGGCATTAGACAACAATAGCTCAGTTTCTCGACAAAGGGCTTGGCATCTCAAGGAGGTAACGAAAACACATACGGTTCAATGAAACCTGAGAAGGAGGTTAAGCCTGTAGAGCGAGCAAATTCTTCTAAAATTGTGATTTGCTTCATAAGCACGGTGTTTTTTTACTGCTTCTTCCAGAAAGCAGAATCATTTCAGACCCTGTGAATTATCCAAAGAAAAGGTTAAGAGTGGGATTTTTGCTATAAAATAATGTTTTGATTTAACTTAAAACACCTAAAAGCAAGTTGTGGCAGCACATTTTGATGTGCGCAAACAATAGCTCTAAGGTTTCTCTGCTACGTTTTATTAAGATGTCTTTGAGTCAGTTATGTTTTGAGACAAAAAAAAAACTTCAAAAATTGGTAAAAAAATGACAAAGATCATGTTTCTTATTTTTAATTAAAGGATTTTAGTCAAACTAACATCTGTTAATATACATATCGTGGGCACATCTGGCCTTTTTTGTGATAGTCAAGTCTTCCTTTAAAATAATGACAATGAACGTGAAATACAAACAACAATAATGCTAAAATGAACAACAATGTACTTTTTTATGCATTCAAATACATTATGACACCACACATCCTGAACAACTTTGAAACACATTACAGAATTAGACATCACATCTCATCATCTCATCTGTGCAACTAGAACTGACTAGAAGTAACTGTAATCCTCGTTCTCTTGTTCTTTATTCACAACAGTGAAACAGGTTTGGTAATAATCACTATGGGTTCTTTAACCTGCTGCTGCTGCTGCTACTTGCAGAGCTGGAAATTCTGGAGGAGGTGATAGGAGGAGAGGTCACAGTCAGATCCAAGCCCAGTTTCACAGTCTTCAGCACGGGGGAGTGAAGTGCAGAGGCCCTGGGGCTGCTGCTGGCTGAGGAAGCAGTAGACCTACATTACAGAGAAACAACAGCAACATAAAGCTACAGAGGAAGAGCAAATTCTATCTATGGATTCTTCTCAATCAGACTGTGGAGCATACCAGTACAACCACAGTGGTTTTCGGCTGACTGGTTATATTTCATTGACAAGCGCAGTATTCAATTATTTTCCTCTCGCACACTTTTATGATTAGTCCAATAACTCATGACCATCTGACAACACGCCCTGATTTCTTTTCTCAAACCGTCACCATCACTTTCTCTTTGGAAGAGGTTTAATTACGAAGGAATCAAGTCTAACCTGAGAGAGGCAAAGCTGGTCTTGGAGCTTCGACTGCTGGAAGGAGTGGACGATGCAGATGGAAGAGACAGATCGGCCTGAAGGAGAGAAACACACTCAGAGTAAAGACATGTGTTTTTGCAACTCCATGAATCCCATAAATGACAATAAAGCACAACTTATCTTGACTAAATGCTAAATCGATCCTCGAAATATAAAAAAATAATAATAAATGCAGAGTAGATTGTTTTATACCTGCAGGAAGTATTTCTGGAACACTAATTTGAGGTCAGGTTTGTCCTCCATGGCCTCACTCAGCATGCTGTTGATACTCTTATTGAATTCTTTCAGCTCCCTCAGCTTAATGTCCTGCTCCTCAAAAGTCTCATTCTTGGTGTTTTTTCCTGAGCGGATCTCTTTAGTCAGCTTAGAGCACTATCAGACAGAGAGGACACACACACAAAAAAAAGGTTATGGTGACAGCTAATACATGTTTGTGGTCAAAGACCCCTAATGTAAATACACACAACAATATACCTTTATTCACTCCTAACTTCCAATGTTAAGAAAAAGTGGGACAGGTATCAAACCTGCTTTGTGGCTCTGACAGCCTTCTCCTGCTGGGAAGCGATTTCTTTGTTCAGTTTACTGATGAGTGACTGTTTGTGCTCTATTCTATCTTTCTCCACCTTCTCCTCCTGCAGCAAACTCTCCAAGGTAGTGACCATGTCCTGGAAACGGGGAGCGGCACAGAGACACATGTCATACAACAGCAAGGCATCGGGGGCAGATTCAGAGCAAGACAACTTCCCTGGATGAGTTGTTGAGTGGGTTTATTCATGACCCAGTACCACTGCAGGAACAACACCTCAATAATAAGCTGAAACTGAAGAGGAGAGCACAGAGTGCTTTGACAAGGAAATGAAAAATACACAAAGAGTGTATATGGAAAGAAAACTGGAAATGCTGACAATAATTTCCAACAGTAATTAGTGTCGTAAGATCGCCCATTGGAAATAAAATAAGAATGTTTAAAATACAAAACATAAAACTATTACTACTAAATGTATATTAAGTGCAGTATAACCTAATTAGTGTGAATAGTAAAAGAGGAAGTGGCATACTTGGTATTGATTAAAATGATGTTTAATTATAAACTGTTAAAATGCTGTTGACAGTAGGCATGTTTAAATTGTAGGCTGACCTCTGGAGGATATATTCCAAATGTAACACAAATAGCAGAGTGTTGGGATGACTATGCTACCTTTTAGGATGAGGTATTTAGTGTTCAGGAACTGATTCTATTTATCTCAAACTGGCTATAAATAGAAATAACCTGTAAGTCCTGTTGGAGCTCTTCCCCTTGTCTTATCTTATACTTCAGCGTCTCTTCAGCTGCCCTCGACTGCTCTTCTAGCTTCAGTTTGTCCTGGTGCTCTGGACCTGAAACAGAAACAGTCTAAATGACTCTGTGATCAGTGAGAGGTGCTCTATTGATTATATGGACAAAGAGGACAATTACACATGAATCGCTTCCTGCTGATGATCCCTGTTAAGAGAGTTGTTGCTGATTGTGTTTCATTCAGTCTACCTGTACGTACTGGATTCTTCTACTTTGTTGAGCGATTTGCGAAATGTCGAGTTACTGTTGTCGAACAGCTGAATGGTGTTCTCCAGAGCTCTATTCTCCAGCTCCATCTTGCGGATTGTGGCATCCAGACCGTCTCCCTTCCGCTTGAGCTCCTCTTTCTCTAGTGCAGCCTGATGGAAAGCACACAGCAATGATGCAAAGTGCCGGTGTTCAGCTTCAACAGACTTTTGTATGTAACGCGGGTGGTGTGTGTAAAGACCTCTTACCTTTGTGATGTAGTAAGCCTGTGATTTCTGCTCTTCCCCCTCAGGAGCTGCCATCATGAGCATCGCAATCTCAAAGCGTTTCTTCAGCGTGTCGATCTTGGACAGTTTCTCATTCAGTTCAGCACTGACACAAAATCAATCGCTGAATGAAGTGATCGTTCTCAAAATCATGCAAGTATGACATGAAACTGAAATAGTGGGCTGGAGGAGAGTGGGATTTGTGGTCACAGCTGTTTTTTGTTTTTTACCTGAGTCTCTGTCTCTCCTGCTCACTGATCTTGTTCTGTTGGCTGAGCATCTCTTTGTAGACCTTCACCTCTTCCTGCCTGTCCTGTATGATTTTCTGCAGCTCCAGCTTCCTCTTCTCCAAGGACAGCACGTTGTCCGTCTTGTTGTACAGCAGATCACTCTGACGCTTGACCTCTATCTTGCAGACGTAGTGCTCCACCATGTTGTCCTGATCGGGAACAAGTGAAGTCAACATAGTGCATGGTTTTGTTCTGCGTGCAGATGGCGTTCATTTTCAGATACATGACGGATATATTTCAGTGTAAAACCCTTAAAAACATCATTAGCGGACTGACGACCTCAGCGTTTTGGTATCTGGTGTCTACAGACAGCGCTGACATCTGTGGTCGATTACTGAGCAGCTTGCATTGACGTCCTAAAGGTGAAAGCTAGAACTGTAACTCACAACCATTGTGATTATTAAATCATCCACTAATTATTTTTCATTTCTCAGTTTTTCTTTAAAATGTCAATAAATTATATTTTCCTGCAATCTACAGGCTAAACTGATTAATCACAAAAAATAATTGACAGATTAATTGATCATAAAAAGAAGTGTTTTATTTACAATTATATGAAAAAGAGAAAAATGACACTACACTTTCACAGTTGATTGACTGTAACCACTAAATGTCTGGTAGTTTTACTTGAATAGTGATAAATAATTGTTTCAGCAATAAGAGGAATGAGCTTGAATCAAACCAATAGTGAAGAGAACCACACACAGTATGTCCACATGGTCATGGTTTTATGGTATATGCAGTGACAGCAGTTAGTTACCTGTCTGCTGAGCCTGAGTCTCTTCAGCTCCTTTTCATTGCTGTTTCGGAGAAGGATGAGCAACTCCACCTTGTCGCTCAGATCTTTCTTTTGAGCCTCTGACTTCTCCATCTCTTTCCTCAAATAGCGAATATCATCCTGTCAGAGACAAAGACATGCGTGAGAGGGGATTATTTCCCGGTGAGGGGACAAACAATCAAACTGACCTCAGACTCCTTGACCGTGTTGGTAAGCATGTTGGCTGTGTTCTTCTTCTCCTCTAGGGCTTTCTGTAGCTCAGCAATCTTTATGTCGAGCGTTTGTTTTTCGTCTGTGTAAACGTCGTCTTGCAGCCGTGCCTGTTTTCTAGCCAGGCCGAAGATCTGTGCGTCCTACACAATGCAGGAGAATGAAAGGAAAGTCTGAGTATCTGTGTCACCATTGTAGAGTTTAGCACCAGATGGGAAAGATGGGGAGTTTGATTGTAGAAAGTCACATTTGTGTGTGTTTTTTGGTAAGCGTGCCTGTTCACTCATGATCATCTGCTGTCTTATTAAATCCTTCTCCAGCTTTCTGAGCTGGTGGTCCAGGCTGGTGATGCTGTATTTACTCCTTGAAATCTGTGCGATAGAATCCTTCTCTTTTGTCTTGAGAGCCTGCAAACACTCTTTACGACGAAAAAGCTCCTCGCTGAGGTCACGCAGCTGGACATCCAAATCCTACAGCACAGCACAGAAATGACAGGGTTACACAGTAACAGAAGAAATCTGTATCATTTTGAGCTCAGTGAAATTGGGGGTTCTCTAAATCCACATTTAGTTTCAGAGTTAGTTTAGTTAGTATTTAATGTATTTGCATCTTTACAGAAAGCAGAACGGTCTCATATTTGATTGATGGTCAGTTATTGTGTTTTCAGGAGAACATTAGCTGTTAATTAAAGAACTAAAGAAAATATTTGTTGTTCATTGTTTGTGAAGTGTCTGCAGCTCACGTCACATAAAGCACTAAAAACATCCACCAATCACAGGGTATGAAGTCCTGTATATAGCATGATAGCAGTTAGTGCAGCTTTAAATTCATAGCTTAACCAGCTTGTGTTTTGATTGTGCCTAAAGCCATCAGAAAAGAAAAACCAATGAGTGTTCTGAGATGCAAAATGGTCCTGAGATGAGGAACTAAAAAAAAATCTATTAATGCTTTAAACAACAGTTATTTTCCAGCTGCCAACATAGCAAAGTAGCGGTTTATGTTTCAGGATTGTCAGGCTGCTTACCTTGATTGTGTGTTCCTCATCCTTGAGGAGCTGGTCCATCTGGTCCGCTCTCTCCTCCTCACTAAGGGCTGTCTGAGTCACAACCGTCAGCTTCTCTTCCAGTGCAACATTGTAGGCCCGGGCCTTCTTGAGTCTACAACACACACACACACACACACACACACACATACAGACGGAGCTTGTGTATTAAAGCTAGAGTAGTAATATAGCAACAGACATGTGTTGTAAGATTTCACTGACTTGTCATTGTTATCCTGGATGTCTTTCTTCATTCTGGATATTTGGGACGTCCCAGACTCCACATCGGAGTTTGATCTGTCCAGTCGGCCTTTGCAACTATCAAGCTTTAAGACACAAGACAATCAATTCACACATTCTTCTAAAACTCAATTGAAGCATTCTTTGAGCGCACATTCAGCTATGCACAAAACGAAAAATATTTGTTAGCGGGATTCAAAAGTTGACCTCATCCTTCAGCCTGCTGCAGTTATTCTCCTGCTCCTTCAAATCCTGCCGCAGCTTGACAGCTTGTCGGGTGGCCATGGTTATCTTCCTCTCAATTTCCTTGTTGTTGTTCCTCTGAGTATCCAACAAGTGCTTCCTCTCTGTGATGGTGCCATTCCTCTCCCTGATGTTCTGGTTGGCATCGGCAAGTAGCTGGACGTATGAAGGAACAAGACGGGATTACAAACACTTTTCACTTGGCGGTCCAGTTCAACGTGCGTTCACTCTGTTTGGTTTTAATGCATTAGATCAGTCAGCATGTCATTTACCAACAGAAGTGCAACGTCACAGACTTTACCAGAGCACACTGCTGCATCTCAGCGTCTCGTTGCTTTATCTGCCTGATAGTTTTTTCCCATTGGTGAATGAGCTGCTGTGACTCCAGGTGGGCCTGCTGCAAATTTTCTGTAGTTTTATCCAAAGCAATCTGTTTGGAAAGCAGAACAAAAGTATATTCTCGTAGACAATGTGAAAGTCTTAAAAGATTTTAAATGTACAGTGTTTTCTTATAGTACCTGTGCGGATACAGTCTCGGTCAATTCTTTGTCAAGTGCTTTGCGCTTTTCATTGGCCTCCAGTGTCTTCTTTTCCAGAGCCAGAGTGAGCGACTATATTGAAGAGATTACAAAGGTCTTAGTTCAGGAAGTTGTAAACAGCATTTTAGTTTACTGAAAACAGAACAGGTGCACAGCCTGTTGATGCTTATTTCATACGGCCCTTTTCTCCTCACCTTGATCCTCTGCTCATCTTGCTGGGCGTACTTGATGATGGCCATCGTGTCCTCGTCTTTACGTGCCGAGTCCTCTAAAAAGGCATCCATGGTCTGCTGGTCCCAGTTCATCTGGTTCCTGAACTCCTCTAGCTTCTGTTTGGCCTTGAAGATATGGTTCTGAAAGATTGAGTAGTATTTTAGCACCAAACAGCTATACTTGTTTCTCTGTTAAAGTATATATGTTGTGGATGGTATAGACCTCTAGCATGTTCTTCCTTTCTTCTAAAGATCTATCATCATTCTCCATCTTAGCAGTATCCTGCGCTAGGCGACCTTTCTCCCTTTCTGCGAGGGCGGTGAGGTGTTTTTCCAACTCTCCTTCCCTTTCCTTTGCCTTGCACAGAGCCTGTGTTCAGGACAATCAAAAAGAGAAATGAACAACACACCCCGATACTGTGACTATAACCCAATTACAAGAGGAGACACACATCTGTCTGACATTTAATAAATACACAACGCATTCTGATAAACCTACCTCAGTATTATCCAGCTCTTGTTCAACATTTTTGAGAAATTCGGTCTTCAACTGATTTTGATCCTTGTTTTTCTCAAGTTGGTTTCCCAGTTGCATCAAGTCTGTCTCTTTTTTACGAATCTGTTGTTGAGAAAGTCATCATAATAAAAGCACAACATATATGACACACAGTCTGCAGCATGTTTGTTCTTGTCAGCTGTCTTATATGTTTTGCCCATCACTACATGCAGATACAAACATTTGACTTGTGACACACGTTACAACTTGTGAATCCTATAGAGCCACATGGCTAATAATGTAATTATTACAATATGGTTGCAATGTAGAGCATTATATAAAAGTTACTAATGCAGCTCATGTGAGCCATGTAGATTTTGATAGTGTGCCACATGACCTGGAATCTATAAATTTGATTATTTTAAGTAAAAATATCAACTTCAGACAAAAGTTCAAATAGGCATCACAGTTCAATGAGAAACATGAAATATAGAGAACATATCCCTTAACAATAAGCAAATATGCAGGCCTACAAACACACATACAAACAGGTAAACATCTTGTAATACAGGAATTACAGAGACATTTTTGACACATTTTAAAATCGTATTTTCAGCGTTTCATGTTTACTTTATATGAAAGAAAAAAAACACGTTTGTATGGCAACCTTTTCCCTCAGATTATAAAAAGTAAAAGCATAACTCATGAGTCATTGGGTCTGCAGATATCATTTCGGAACGATGACCAGACGGTTGAATTGATCTTCTTTTTTTTTTTAGCGTTTGACGATAACTAAATGAACCAATTAACTTAGTTTGACCACGTTAGGTTAACAGTGCTACACAGCACTATCAGTAACTCGTTACATGGCTAACGTTACTAAAATAAACTAGATAACTAGCGTCATAACGTCCCCACACTCACCTCCTCTATCAGAGCCTGGTTTTCATTGTTGGATTCAGGGACAGCAAAGCCCTCGTCCCAGCCCGTATCTGTAATGCCCGACATTTTCCTAAGACTCTACAGAGTAACAACAATGTTCAATCAAAGTGATAACTGTTTCTGCTGCGATCAGTCGTTTGTTTCTCCAGTCGACTGTTACCACGCTGTCTGTTGACAGTGGCTCTTAGCAACCGCTTGAGCCTTAAAATGTTATCGCGACAAGGAGGCAGCGCGAGGCAATTAACAGTGTCAAAAACGTTCAACGTGGAGGCTGTTGAGCTATACAACACATACAATGACACGCGTTAACTCACAACGTATCGTACACAGACAGTATAAAGAGAGCCAAGTATGTCCAAAAGAATACCTCAACTTCTGCATATGGTTTCTCCCTAAAAGTATAATCACTTATGTATAATTTAAAATACCAAAACCGAACATTGTCCGGTGTCAGCTTAAAATTCAGTTATACGAACTTCTCCAAGCCGAAGAAAATGACCTGCCATTCATAAACCACGAGCTTTATGAAGTCACTAACAAAACATCATTGGTGTTGAAGTGAGGTTTTCAGCTTGTGATGGTATTTGACCTCACAACTCAAAAGCACTCTTCTCATTTAGTAGAGAAGGTATATATGCCCTAAATCAGAAGTATTACCTAACCAGGTGTTACTGAGAATTACCTCTTAATGACTTCCCTTTTTTTTTTTTTTTTTTTTTTTAAAACACAGAAATACAAAGGCCTGGCAGCTTTAAAGATACCAAATTGAAACATTTATTTTATCTTTATACATGTGTTTAAACAAACAGCATTATGCTTAAAAAATTACAATCAATGTTTTATACTGACTTGTCGCACAAATGTATCATAAAACAAAAACAGGAATGCACACAAGAGTATTAAAATTCAATATTTAAAGAACAACATCCCCTCGCGAACCCTCATGTTTAGATAACAGTTCAAAAGTGTGTCTATCTACCTGCTTTTGAGCGGAGCCCAACCACATCACTGGGCCAAGACGGTGACTCCTCTCTAGTTGGCTTGAGCGCACACAAAAAGCCCAATACTTAAGATAAAAAGATCCAAACCACCACAAGTTGACCAACAAAGAGATATGCCTTTTTATATATATATATATGTAAATACACACACACATATATAAAGTCTCTGTTGTGTAAAATATTTCAGTCCTGAGGGTTGAAAAGGCAACATAGTTCTCAGCTCAGTGCGGTCTTCTTGTCCTCCGTTCACTGCGCTCTCTGGTTTTCAGAAACCTCACATGGATGTTCCCATAGCGAGAGCTTAAACTGCCGTGCTTTTGGTCCCGATGTGTGGTCGTGCAAACTCCACAAAGTCATCAATAAGGACAGGCCATGCGCCTATTGAAAGAAGAAATAAAACAGATTAAATGAATTGACTCCACAATGTGTGAAGACATGATTATGGACTGATCTGATCATTTGATACTGTAATAGGCCTGTGTGTAGCAGGGTAGAGGCACCTGTTCTACTAGGCTGGGAAGGAAGAATTACAGGTCACAGACACTTGCATCCACACAGTGATACATGGGTTCACTTTTAGCCGACTGCCGCTACAAACCTTCCTCGTCATAATTCGACATGTCATCTGTGATCATAGTGCTGAAGTCAAGTAAGAGGTTCCAAGTGTCCTTAGGAATTGATCTTTTGTGGTGCTCCTGCAAAAGATGTCGAGCCAAGTTGAAAAAAAAGTCAACGAGAAGTAACAATGTTTGCATTTTTAAATGAATTCTGAGTGATCGACTTACAACTAAAAATTTGTTCCACAACTCCAGGAACTTGAATCTTCCAGCCAGTACTAAATTCCAATATGCAATTGCCATTTCTAAATCTGTAAGATAACCAGAAAAAGCTCAATATACACTAAATAAATAAACAGTTGATGATGAGACGTATTAAAACGATCCTTACCCAAACCTTTCTGGCCCGGATTCTTTGCAAAATTAAATGTAAACTGGTAAAAGTCCTTAAATTTCCCTTGGTCCTTTAACTCTTGATCCATCTTTGGCAGCTGAGCTTTGAGCTTCTCTATGCTGTCACACCTGGGGGAACACAAAGCAGACTGTTTCTACAGTGCAATCATCATTGTTTGTTGTAAACCTTAGCAATTCATAAGGTTTATGTATAATGGTAACTTTGTCAAACCTACAATTAATCAATCAGTTTGTACTTGACACCTTCTAAAACAAAGCCTAGAAGCCTTTACACTGATAAGCATGTTTCTGCACATCATATGTCTACATATAATATTATATAAAGTATAGTAGCTCTGTGAGTTAGACAATGAAGTCCTCTTTACATCAAACAGATGGAGTTTCATGATTGTTTGTACCATCTGAAGATTCATTCTCACCCCTGTTCTGCCATGCCATCCATGAACTCCTGTTTTGAAAATTCGCACTGTGTTGCTGCCCTGAACTTCCAGGCTATGAGGAGGACACTTATACTGGCTGGGTCCAGAGCCAGGTCGTCACAGAACTGCTGGATCCCATCAATGCCGATCTTGTTATCATCATGAGGATCTAAATATTAGGGTGTGAAGAGTGCTTGATTAATTACTTTCCAGCCAACGATTAACAGTCATTATTATATAACATATGATGCATTCTTATACTGTCTATAACATCTCATACCTCTATATCTGTTGTACAGTTGATCGAGCCTCTTCTTGTCTAAGGCCCCCTTTAGATGTGAAACATAGAGCTCTGGATTTTGGAAAAACTTATCCGTGGCAACATCTAGCTTCCAGTCATTCTGTGACAGACAGGTCAGTGCGGTCTTCTCATTGGATTGTGTGAAAATCATGAACTGACGAACTTTATCCTTCTGTGAGGACTTCAGCTTGTTCTGCACAAAGACATACAAAACACTTGTTGTTGCAACACACGAATAGACTCACGTTAGTGCAAAGAACAGCAATAGCAAAAACAACCTTATTTATCAGTTGTCAAAAATGTAATGTTAGCCTGCAGTACTCAATCCAACATAATATTGGGCTAGCTGTTCGCTAAATAAACATGGAATCATTGATTATCACGTTTAATAACAACAATAAGATAACCAGCAATAGCATGTCCCCCTGACAGTAGAGACCCGACTTGAAACGTGTTGAATGGCTGGCTAGCCTTCGATGGCTAGCATCTTTACATTTATGATAACATTGAACAACCAAGCTAGTCATAACGTCGCCTCGACAACAATACATAGCTGATGCTGATGCAGTGTGTGTAACGTTGGCTAATTTTGATTGTCAGTTGGCTTAAAGGCTAGCAAGCTTAGCTAACGTTAGCTAACTAGGCAAGCTGTCTAGGCTCACCGTGAGCTAGTTAGCCAATGCTAATGCCGAGAGCAGCGTTTGTTTTCATTGTATAAAGGGAATGTGAGGTACTTAGCCCAGCTGCTTGACTGTATGACTCACAACAAAGTGATACTTTGTGTTTGCGACCACTGTTTACATCTGCATCAGAGGACCAGATTAAAAACGACCATTTCTTACCATGTTTGTCTTTGCCCGACTCCCTTTCCGCCCATCCAGCTGGCTAATGCGTGTAAAGTTTTAAGAAGCACGGGAAAAGTTCTTCCGGTTGAAGCATCATATACTAAAATAAAAGTACAACATTGGTCGCTCCTTGGTTATACCACATCCTAAAGTGATTTTTTTATTTTATTTTCTAGTCAGTACACAATACATTTTACACACATGTGATTAAGTGAAAAAACACTTTGTCAAAGTTTGACGGATATGGGTGAAATTGTGCTTTTATTTAGGAGCAACATGTAGGAAGTGACTCTAGAATTCAAGAAAAATTGCTCTTTCCTCTATGTCCGACCTACCAGACGTCTATCTGGATGTTTAGAACTGCTCTAGCAAGATTTCAGAACAAATGGAAATCGTACAGACACAGGTTTGTACCTTGGGTTGCACTGAACCTGTCCAGAAATGAGAAAACTTTGCGGAAGGTGACAGAGCGCTCGAAAGACAAACTAGTCCCGGATGAGGAGGTTTCACGGAGCCTGCTGCAGCTCTTCAGAGTCCTGCTCAGGAGTCATGGGGCTGATCATGGGCAGCTCCGAGCTCTTCAAAATCACTTTCTCGGGCAAGTAACAAGTGAAGAAGACCAGTGTGGAGGAAGTTCAGTGTGTGGAGATGATGTCATGTTACAGTCACTGGGATTCTGCCTTGACCGGCAACCTAGCTCTTTACCCTCTGCAGGAACTGGAGTGTTTGTCACCAAAGGATGTGTACCCAAAGGAGCTACAGTGGCCATGTATCCCGGCACAGTCTATCAAGCCTATGAGCCAATTCTCCTCCAGTCCATCAGAAACCCTTTTGTATTCAGGTGTATTGATGGTGTCTTGATTGATGGAAATGACAAAGGCATCTCCAAAATGGTGTTCAAGTCATGCAGTGGCAGGGACAGAATGGGGCCTTTCATTATGAGTGACACCAGCTGGCTGACATCCACCCCACAAAACCCACTTGCTGTTGGTCAGTACGTGAACAACTGCTCCTACGAGACGCCTGCTAACGTGTGCTACCAGGAATACGATGTGCCGGACAATTTTCCCATCCGGCTCCGCCAGTATCTGCCTAATGTCAACTACAGCCATGAGGCACAGAGGCCTCTACGCTGTGTTGTCCTTGTGTCACTCAGAGACATTACAGCAGGCGAGGAACTCTTCTCCAACTACTTCACCATTGTGCATTAGAGGCAAAGTACACACCACTGTTCTGCTTTGGTGTCAGAACTTAAGAAAATGTACTTTTTTTTTTTTTCTAAATTATTATTGTTTGCCTTCCTAAAAGAAGAAATACAATTTTCAAAAACCTCTCTCTTTGTACACTAGCATTGTTCTGTAATAAAGGTAAAGTACGGATTACTGTAATATGCAAGACACAAAACTGCTCTTATTTGAGCTTAAGGGTATTGCCGGAATATATAGAAAACATCCAAGATGAATTGGGCCAGTGAAACAGACCACACATGATCTGCATGTTACAGACGTGTACAGTGGTGACAGTGGCGTGTCCACACTTCTTAACTGGGGTGACCCACGTTGGCCACTGACTTCTGCAGGGTAGGAATAGCATTGATCTGACCGGCTTTCACTAAAGATGTCTCTTGAATATCTAAGGCCGAACTATCAGCTCTTTGTCCACAATACAAGATGGGCAGACAGGGAGGAAAATATATAATTTAACTGTTAATTTAACTTACTTAAAAAGTTAGCTTTTTACATTCATCTGTTTAAACTATAAGGTCCTGCCTCTAATAGGGCAGATTTGCTATCTGCCCTATCAGCACCTATGTGGCCAATCAGATTTCAGGGGTAGCCACACCTTGGTCACGCCCCTGATTGGTGGAAGAGGTATTGAAGTCCTTTACTTACAGTTGAGGAGCTTTGAACTTGTTATGTAACAGCCTATGTGAGCTCCTGGAGGGGAAGAGCTCCACACCCGGCAGCAGTACCTCCTCCTCCGACCAGGAGCAGAGCTTTGCCTCGCTGGGAGCCAACAATGACACCGCACGACTGGAGGCCCAGGCCATATTGTTGGAAAGGGACCGGGACTGCACATGGAGACTGTCAGATCCTGCTGTCAATAAATACAAGTTATATTAAAGGGATTCCAGTGCTCGATAACACTACGCGTTTGTCCACAGAGACCGCCAAAGTCAAGGTCTCTGTGGACAAGAGACCTTGAGACAAGAGACTCTGTGGACAAGAGACCTTCTGAGGTGAGAAGGGTAAGGGTAACACAGGGCAATAGAGACAAATCAAAGGTCCTCGTAGCTTTAAGTAAAAGTAGCAATACCCCATTACAAAGGGTCTGCATTAAAAACGTTACATAAGTAAAAATACAAGTTATCAGCTAAATGCAATAAGGTGTCCAAAAATAAAACTGCAGAATAGCCCTTTTTAGAGAGTAATTATTGAATTCATGAAAAATAGATTTCATATTATTGGATTATTTCTAATGTATTGTGTAAGAAGCATGTTGTGACAGAGGAGGAGCTAATACTACTGTAGTTAGTTAAAACTATACTGGTGTACGTAAAGGTGCTCATATGTTTTTTTATGAAAACTTTAACCTTCAAAATACCTATGTAACTGGAGGTGCATAAAGGAACTACTCGGGTATACCTCACAAGTGTGCCTGATTAAATGTACTTTGTTACTTTACATCACTGCCTTACAGGAAGACAGATCGTTATAGGCACTCAGCAGACAAGGGCATACAACTGATGTTACTTTAGTGGGAGGGATCGAATGTTCAGATTCGAGTTCAGTTCTAAAAAGGGTACAGACTTTGATATCACAGGGAATTCCATGCACACTACTTGTTCAATCGGGGATTAACGAGAACTTCATCCACATCTGGGGGGAAACAGTATAATCTGCAGACGCAGGTTAAATGGGTTCTAACGCAGAAGAGGGTGCAGATCCTCCAGGTATAGGCAGGCCTTCAAACAAACAAAACATATGAGGTGAGAAGGGTAAGGGTAACACAGGGCAATAGAGACATGAACTGGTCATTTGAATTGGTCACTAAGGAAAACACAAGAAAAGCATAATACATTATGTTGGTTATAGTCTAATGATCAGTTTAAAATGATAGGTGGAAAGAAAACTGCAGAGAAAATTATATTTGATAAATGTCAATTTGGAGTTTGTCAAGTCCAGCAGTGGAAGTTTGCAACACTGAAAACTTGCCAATTTTTTCAACATTGTGCCACATAAAGACGAGTGAGACAAGTTTGTCTGTGTAATCAGGTTTCTTGAAGATGTGCAATGTACCACTTCTCCCTCTGCTGCACCTCTTCCATTACACATAGTACATTTTAATGTCACATTAATTGTATTTCATGAACTCCGTAATTGTATCATTACTGCAACTGTATTTCATTAACACCCCTTGTATCGGCCTCACACGAACCCTCTCTAAAAAAGATATTGCGCAACCTTGTCATGACTAGTTTTGTCCTTTCAGGGACACTGTAGCAGCCCAAGCACTACTTATTACTGCAATATCCTTCCGCTAAAAAATATAGTCTGGATTAGTTTTCACATTTTTAATGGTTATTGTAAGATATATTTGTTAAAATCAGATAGTGAATACAAGTTAGTGTGATCTAAACATTAAGTCAGTCAACTGAGGCTATATTATTGACGAAACTGAGCATTTTCACTTCAACAGGGAAAATAGTCCGGCTGCATAAAAGCAGTTGGCATTGCCATCAGCGATCTTTCCAGTCGCATGCTGAAGTTGGGAACGGATCATGTCTAGCGAGTCTGCTGATTACAACAGGTAACAATCGTACAATTGGTACATTAATAAAAATAAATAATAGTTTATGGTTCATGGGCACTTAAGAGTGCCATGGTTGTGTGCACGAGGCCGAATTATTTGTTATCTAGCTAACATTAGTTGGGCCCCAACCGCTGTGAGGGCGATTGGGTTGCTAACAGTGATGCTAGCCTTGTAACGGTTAGCTACACAGAATTTACAAACGTTACTAGCTGTTTGGATTTGGTTGCTTTTTCTTAACTCGATATGGAAGTTATTAAAACTGGGTTGTGTTTTTGTTTTTTTATTTACTTTGGTGTCGAAGCCGGTGGTTGTTGGTCGGAGTAACCGTTGGGCCTGGCTACCACTCGGCCTAGTTAGGCACCGGAAACCACCGTTGGCTCCACAGGCCCAACTGTCCGAGATATTGACTAACGCGTTTGATTCTCAAATTGACATGAATCCCCATCATCGGTGGTCGTATGAGCAGGCCTCTAACATTTAAGGGTCCCATCATCGGTAATTTATGGAGGAGCAGGTAATAGAGCCCTCGTGGGATTTGACACGTGCGTCCAGCAAAGCCCCGGACTCTGTAAAGAGATTGTGGGTACATCGTTGGTGGCGGAGCTCTGTTTATTCCCATTAAAGTAGCTTAGTGTCTCATAAAGCCTAAAAAAAGTTCGGCATCCATGGCCCTGTAGCGCATGCGCTTAAACTATTCCTTTAAATGTCGTCTCCCAGCCCTCGGCCCACCCTCGGTCCCATACACGTGAACGGAGTATGGGCAATTAACAAAAAACGCATTTTATAAATTAAGACCGAAACATAAAAAAAGAAATCTAACTTGCAGACACTTTTTCAAATGCGAGTCAATATGGGAAACGGTACCCCAAAGTTGTAATTCCAAAAGCTCGTTCCTCGTGGGGGTTAGATGCATCAGACCGGCATTACGTCATCCAGACTAGGCCGTCATCTCCTCACCCCTTTAGAGGGGGAGACTAGATGGCAACAGCCTGAGCAGAGGGAGGTGAAACATGTCTTCAGACTTTTACTTTAAACTAGTTCAAATGAACAATGCTGTGCCAAAGAGTTGCAAATCAATTGCAAAATGCTGGTCTCCGATTTGCTCCCCTGCAATGTCATTTAAAAAGATAATTGGGTGGGAGGGCTTTATAAGCTTAAGACCAGATCAGTGTTGCATCATCGCCCAGGCTGCAGCGCTCCCTTTCATGGGAAAGAAACAGGAAAATGCTGCAAAGCTCGACCGAGGCGTTAATGTTGAGATTTGAGGCACATGGCTCTGTGAATATTCACCGTTTGTGGAATCATGCAGATGACAATTGCTCAGTTTCAGGCAAGGTTACAGGGTAATAACAGGACAGGTATTTTAACGGTTTATAGAGATGCATAAACATGTCAAACTTAAATTGTGATGACATTAACATGTAGTTATTCTACCCTGAATAAATCTCTTCATTTTTTGTGATGGTAATATGATTGTGAGTTGACTTAAAAGTAAATTATCACCTGCCACTTTTCTTACAGTTCAAAAGACCATGGGGGGCCAGATGGAATGGAGCCTGATGGTGTCATCGAGGTAATAAATACGACAAAATTACATCAATCATAATTTTTTTTCACTGCTGAAATGCATATAAATATACCTCCAGCATGGACTTGGTGTGCGTACACTCAGTATCTTTTTCCTTTTTCACTTCAGAGCAACTGGACCGAGATTACGGACAACTTTGATGATATGAACCTGAAGGAGACTCTTCTCAGGGGAATATATGCATATGGTTTTGAAAAACCATCTGCCATTCAACAAAGGGCCATCATACCTTGCATCAAAGGTACAGAAACGTATTTAACTGACAAGTGTATTGTTCATGTTTTGAGTGAAGTGATGCTTGATCATCTTTCGGGACTTACCCAATAATGGGGATATCTTTTTTCTTACTGATCACTCAATACTGTTGTTTTTATACACTTTCTTGTTTACTGCAGGGAGGCGATCAAACTTGACATATTGTCATGTTTGTTGTATAAAAATATAAATGCACAATTGTAAAAATGAGTTAAAAGACATCTTTTCTCACTGTAACTAATATTTGTGTCCTTGCCCTCAGGCTATGATGTCATTGCCCAGGCCCAGTCGGGCACTGGCAAGACGGCCACGTTTGCCATCTCTATCTTGCAGCAGCTGGACATAGAGCTGAAGGAGACTCAGGCTCTGGTGCTGGCTCCCACCAGAGAGCTGGCTCAGCAGGTATGCTGTTTCTGAGGTCATTGACCTCCACAGTATCTCAGACCTAGACAGCATATTGAGGACACTGATTCAATTACTAAGGTACCCTTCTTTCGAAACTTCTCAAAATTCTGAAATTGTAACAGTATCCTCTTAAGATTGGTGTAGTCTCTGTCCATGGCTGCATTGGTCTAAGATCTGGCTTTGATTGTGGGTTGAAGTATTCACATGTTGCTGTGGAACACTGAGTGATATGATGGCATACCATCTTTCGGGACTGACTCTTCTATGGAGATTTTCTTGTATTTTACTGATCACTTTGAACAGTTCCACACACTGTGGGAATGTCACGCCGTCTGTATCGCACTTTATCCTGACGTGGTGTGTTTTATGGCCCTGGCCCAACTCATTAGATCCAGAAGGTCATTCTGGCTCTGGGGGACTACATGGGGTCAGCCTGCCACGCGTGCATCGGAGGGACGGATCTCCGTAGTGAAATACAGAAGCTCCAGGCTGAGGCCCCTCACATTGTGGTCGGCACACCAGGACGCGTGTTTGACATGCTCAACAGGGGACATTTGTGTAAGTGTAACTAGTAAACAGAATATTTTTCTCAAACAGTCTCTTCATTTCACAAATAAAAGCTTGACTTAATGCCACGTTTCTGCGCAGCTGCAAAATGCATCAAGATGTTTGTCCTGGACGAAGCTGACGAGATGTTGAGCCGGGGTTTCAAAGACCAAATCTACGAGATCTTCCAGAAGCAGAGCACCAACATTCAAGTAAGAGTCTTTGTGTTAAAGTACAACTCTGACATGTTTAATGTGGAACCCTTCTGCATAAACAGAAGTCTGCTATAATTGTGTGATTCAGATTTTGTTTCATGCAATAATGCTAGCAGAGTATTGCGTGGAAGGAGATTATTACACACTGTACTGGAAATGAGACGTGGTCGAACCTCTTTCTTAATGTTCGTTGGCCTCTGTCTCAAGGTGTAGTGCCACAATTAGGTCTTTGAATTTTGACTTTATGCTGCAACATTTATTGACTCAGTTTAGTGTTTTGGATCTTATGGTAACACGTTATGTGTTTTTAACAGGTGGTGCTGCTCTCTGCCACCATGCCAGCAGAGGTGTTGGAGGTGACCAAGAAGTTCATGCGAGAGCCCATTCGTATCTTGGTGAAGAAAGAAGAGCTTACCCTTGAGGGTATCAAGCAATTCTACATAAATGTGGAGCGAGAGGTGAGTTTATCCATAACGTGACACTGTGGTCGGTAACGTTTCAGCAAGCTGCCTCTCTGTTAGGAATATCAAATGTCCCTTCTCTTTAAAGCACCCTGCTAAAACTGCAGGAGCCAAGCCTCACCGGTTTAGCTCATGTGGCCGTGTAAGCATGGGTACACCAGGGAAGGAAATTAACGGCACAGTATAGGAAATGAGGCTCAGGAGGACCGCTTTCATAATGTCCAGTGTCCTTTGTCTCAATATCCTGTGTTACACGTTAGCTGCTTTTTATAGTGTAGATTTATATTAATGTTTGACTTGTCAGCTTAACAGTGTTCAGTTGACAATGCATTACTGTTGTTCATCTCCAGGAGTGGAAGCTGGACACCCTGTGTGATCTGTATGAGACGCTGACGATCACCCAGGCTGTCATCTTCCTCAACACCAGGAGGAAAGTGGACTGGTTGACCGAGAAGATGCACGCTAGAGACTTCACCGTCTCTGCTCTGGTACGGTTTGTTCTCTAAATTGATCATTTTGATCAATGCCATCGGTATTAATGCTGCACATTTTTCTAACTAAAACGATTCTCAATCTACAGCACGGTGATATGGACCAGAAGGAGCGTGATGTGATTATGAGGGAGTTCAGGTCGGGCTCAAGCAGAGTGTTGATCACCACTGATCTTCTGGTTAGTATGAGGTCTATGTATGGGGGGGGGGGGACATGTGTCATGAAGTTACAACCCAAATGTTTTTAATTGTGCAACAGTCCTAAAGTGACCAAGCAGTCGAAACTTTGGGCAGATTAGGGCTGGTACTCCACAATGGGTTTCTCTCCTGTAGAAATCTGTTACTTTGATACGAGCGACAAACGCAAGCGGAACTCGCTCCTATAACTGAAAACATTTTGTGAATGTTGTTACTCATCTTACTTTCCTCCTCAGGCTCGTGGGATTGATGTCCAGCAGGTTTCCTTGGTCATTAACTACGACCTTCCTACAAACCGAGAGAACTACATTCATAGGTAAGTGGCAACACGTATTGCATCATCATGCAAGTCTCTGTCTCCAGTGAGTTTAATGTGGCTCATCTTTGCTCTCTGCAGAATTGGCCGTGGCGGCCGTTTTGGCAGAAAAGGAGTTGCTATCAACTTCGTCACTGAGGAAGACAAGCGGATTCTTCGGGACATCGAGACGTTTTACAACACTACCGTGGAGGAGATGCCCATGAATGTGGCCGACCTGATTTGAGCCGTGAGGTTATTTTATAACTCGGTGATGGCGATCGTCCACTTGCATTGTGCTTATTATATTCGAGGGGGAAAAAAACAAACTTTTCAATGCTAAACCTTGGATCTGAGTTTAGGTGTGTGTTTAAAAGCGAGGTGACTTCTACGGTGGTCCTGCTCGGACAGTTGTAGATTCTAACCTCGACAGGTGGCTGTTTGGCGCTACAAAGTCATGGGGTCTGAAAATGTTAAGGTTCTTATCAGGTATTACTTTCCATGTTCAATCAAGATGTGTGTATTGGATGTTCTCCACCATTTAGTAACTTACTTGTGGACTAAAAGGTATAAGTGCTGTATAAAGTCTGCAAATTATGCTATACTAACCTGTGTATTGTGGGCTGCTTAATAGAGGCACTCATTATGTTTTACTGTCGCTTCACTTGCTCTTTTATTATCTTTTGTGAATGTTAATTTAAATGTACTTTTGTTTTTTAATCCCACTTGCTCTTTATGAATTCATAACCAGTTAACTGCGTTTTGCTGATGTGATTTTACCCTTACGAGAGTATATTGCTAATCCCCCCCCCCCCCTAGCTACTTTTGGGATTTCCTATTGTAGGTCTTAATAAACTGAAATTGCTGTGGATACACTTGCTTTGTTCACTGAACTGTGTAATGTGAGATGGAATTGCTTATTTTTCAGTAAACACAAATGTTGCACCATCCAGCAGGTACGCTGTTAATGACATTGCCTGAAAAGACTAAAAATACTTACTCTGATGTGTGTGGAGGATGTAGATGTCATAACATTATATACTTTCCACTTTCAGAGTTGATAAAACTCTGATAATTACAAATTGGTTTTTGAACTTGTTAAATTGAAGAAATTAGTTGACATGTCACTTTAAAGAAATAACACTTACACATTAGTTCAAATATCAGAAAATGGCTAGACTGCATGGTTTTGTGCTTTTACAACAATAGAATCAAAAATTATAGTTTTACTGGGACATTTTCTCCTGAGTATCTATCAAACTTTTTTTTTTAAAGGAGCTTTCAGAAAGAAACAAGCCACACCTGTGCCGTAGTGTAAGCCATAAGCATTAGCACAATCCCAAAATATTACAGGTGTCTTGCTGGGCACGGTTATGGAAGACTTGTGACTAAGCACCACCTACTGGCAAACAGCGCGTAAACCACCAGAATATTGAGTCACATTTAAAGTCTATTGGAGAAAACTGACAGTCAAATCAGTCATTTTACTGCATTAGGTCAAGGTGTCATGAAAGTCAAATTATAGTATGTTGAAAAGGGGAAATCGGTTTAGTCTGTCATAAAAGTCAGTCTGTCAAATGAGCTGTTGACAAAAATGTGATCAGTTTTTTTTTAATGGAGTTTGTCAATATATACTGACTTATAGTCATTGTTGCATACTACCTACTATTTTCTACATACTCTACTATGAATTCTTTCAAGGAACTTTTTGACATACTGTCCTATGACAGTGCTGCGGGAGTATGGGGTGCCGGACCCGCTACAACGGGCGATCCGGTCTCTGTACGACTGCAGTAGGAGCTGTGTCCGCATTCTCGGCAATGAGTCAGACACGTTCCCGGTGGGTGTTGGCCTCCGCCAGGGCTGCCCTTTGTCACCGGTCCTGTTCGTGATTTTCATGGACAGGATATCTAGGCGCAGCCTGGGGGCGGAGAACGTCAGTCTCGGGATCGCTTCTCTGCTATTTGCAGATGATGTGGTCCTGTTAGCCTCCTCGGATCGTGACCTCCAGCATTCACTGGGGCGGTTTGCAGCCGAGTGTGAAGCGGCGGGGATGAGAGTTAGCACCTCCAAATCTGAGGCCATGGTTCTCTGCCGGAAACCGGTGGATTGCTCGCTCCAGGTGGGGACGGAGTGCCTACCTCAAGCGAAGGAGTTCAAGTATCTCGGGGTCTTGTTCACAAGTGAGGGTAAGATGGAGCGGGAGATCGACAGGCGGATCGGTGCAGCTGCAGCAGTAAAGCAGGCGCTGCACCGGACCGTCTTGGTGAAGAGGGAGCTGAGCCGGAAGGCAAAGCTCTCAATTTACCACTCGGTCTACGTTCCTACCCTCACCTATGGTCACGAACTCTGGGTCGTGACCGAAAGGACAAGGTCGCGGCTACAAGCGGCCGAAATGAGCTTCCTCCGTAGGGTGGCTGGGCTCAGCCTTAGAGATAGGGTAAGGAGCTCAGTCATCAGGAGGGAGCTTGGAGTAGAGCCGCTACTCCTTCGCGTCGAAAGGAGTCAGCTGAGGTGGTTCGGGCATCTAATTAGGATGCCTCCTGGACGCCTCCCACTGGAGGTTTTCCAGGCACGTCCAACTGGGAAGAGACCCCGGGGAAGACCCAGAATACGCTGGAGAGATTACATCTCCCAGCTGGCCTGGGAACGCCTCGGGATCCCCCAGAATGAGCTGGAACATGTTGCCGGTGAGAGGGAGGTCTGGGTCGGCCTGCTTGAGCTGCTGCCACCGCGACCCGACCCCGGATAAGCGGTGGAAAATGGATGGATGGATGGATGTCCTATGACTTCTATTTCTTGTCCAACTATACTGACATTTTTCAATTTGCTATACTATAACGTTTTCATGATATTTTACAACGCAGTATGATTTTTAAACGTACTGCATGACTTTTTATATTTCTCGTCAAACTATACACTGCGTGCACAATTAGGCAAGT
Organism: Anarrhichthys ocellatus; assembly: GCF_004355925.1. Taxonomy (NCBI): domain Eukaryota; kingdom Metazoa; phylum Chordata; class Actinopteri; order Perciformes; family Anarhichadidae; genus Anarrhichthys; species Anarrhichthys ocellatus. Next base: position 8,025,140 of record NW_022280045.1, read on the forward strand.
TGTATTTTTGAGGATTCATTTTACTATTGAACAACCACAGTGCTCTCGGTCAATCCACATAGATATTCTAAGAAACCTCACTTTTACTTTCTTAAATATTCAGGTTTGAGGTTTATTAACATTTTGGATTGACCGACAGCAGTGTTCAATAATAAAATGAATCCTTGAAAAATACAACTTGCCTAATAATTGTGCACGCAGTGTACTATGACAGTTTTCGACACGCTATACTATGATTTTAACTATATGATTCTTTTCACAACATTTTTTTACATGCTATACTATTACGTTTTATGCCGTTTTAGACGTACTATACTATGAGTTTCATGAAATGTTTTGACTTTTTCTCCCGATTTATTTAACATACTATACCATGACTTGTTTCGTGACATTTTTCTACATACTGTATTATGATTTCATTTCATGATTGTATTTTTCGACACTCTTTTTCATGTTTTTGAACATACTATACTATGACTCTACATGATATTTTTCAATTTTCTATGCTTTGACTTTTTCATGACATTTCTCTCTACTGTACTTTGACTTACTGATATTTACAACATACTACATCATGACTTCAAATGACATTTCTCAACATATTACAATACGACTGTTTTCAGCATACTATACTATGACTACCATTTTAATGACATGTTTTGACAAACTACACCATGACTTTTTACGTGACATTTTTCAACATATTGTACTGTGACTCTTAACATGATATTTTTCAATTTACTATATTATGACTTTTTCATGACTTTTAAATGACATACTATATCGTGACGTGTTTCATGACATTTGTTAACATACTGTATTATGACTTTTTTATGATGTTTTTGAACATACTTTCCTTTTATCGACATTGTATACTTCGTCTTTTTTATTCAGTTTTATGTGCAAACCATTTTCTATCACTAAATTTCCATTGGCACACAGGAATGAAATGTGTTTTTTTTCAAGTTTAGACTAATGACTCAAAGCATATTTGGACATTGCACAAATACAGTGTCTGGTAATGTCTGTTAAAGATGAACTGCCTCATGAGTGGCTGTATTGCTGTCACGCTATCACGACTGTGAGATAGTAGAAAGTGATGAAATTACGAGGTTGTTATGCTCGTGATATCTTCTTTCGTATCTGCATGGAAAAATACAGTAGCTAGTATAGTTTAGCATAAAGACTGGACACAGAACTTTGTTGTTGTTGTTGCTGTCATGCTGTTTCCTGTCTTTGTGCTAAGCTACGCTAACCATCTGCTGGCTGTAGCCTCATATGCAGTGTAGTAGAGAGTAGTATCAATGTTCCTATCTAGGCAGGCAAGCAAATATGTGTACAATAATGTAAAAACTAAGTCTTTTTAAAGACCTATTTTCATATGAACTTTTGTGCCTTGCCAAATAAATTGTGTAAACATCGTATTCCGGGATCGGCTTTCTCTTTTAAAGTTGTTTCTTATTAAAAAGCTATGTTATAGCTCACCCATGGGGCTCAGCTGGCACATTGATCAGCACTGTCTTCACTTATATTTAGCACATCAACTTTGTTAACACAATTATTTGGCAAAGCCACCTCTTGGGGAGTGACTGAAGATGAGCTTCATTGTTCGGATGACAAAAATCTACAGCTGGCTCCCTGTGGGCCAGTTCTCTAAAATGTAAGTGTCTACTGACTTGACCAGAGTGTTTCACTGCAAAGATCACTTCCAGTGAATCTAACAACAAACTAGTTCCTATATCTCCCAGGGACATTATACTAAACAGCTCACATATTGTACATGACATCAGATTTTATTCATTTAAATAAATTGCATATTTATCATCTGTGCATATCTTTAATACAAACCCCCCCAGTCAGTTACAGCCGTAGCAAACAGATGTAGGCAGCTGGTTCCTGTGAATCCTGTGAATTCTTCTTCTTTATGTGCTGCCTTGGAAACAGAGCAGCTGTCAGGAGAACAGCTAATCCAGGCAACATCACATTTCAGGTGGAGGTGCATTAATAAACATTTCGACAATTCATAGTAGGTCGAGGTGAGATGAGGGACACTGAGACAGTGATATTTAAATAAAAAGGGAATTTACTGAGATGAGATTTGGTAAAAGTTTAATATTCTCAGAGATGAAACCTGGATATTGCTGCAGCAGAAATTGGATATACAATAGTTTAAGTCATGAATATTGCAAATGAACACAAAAGCAATGTGGTGACGTGTGAACATCTTAATGTCTCTTGGTTTATGAACAGTCTGAAATGATACTTCAGGTTAGATGTTTCTCCCGACCTGATTTAAGCATCATTTTCAGTCACACAATTAAAAAAATTACGTCCAGTTTTTTTGATGACGTTCTGGCCTATATGCCCGGGTATTGTTGGCTCTACGTATCACATGTCAGGTGGGAAAAAAAACTAAACAAAATCATAGTCCAAGTCCATTCCTTCACTTATGAAGATGTGTCTGGACGTGTCTGGATGTGTTTGGATGTGTCTGGATGCCTTTGGATGCGTCTGGATGCCTTTGGATGCGTCTGGATGCCTTTGGATGTGTCTGGATGTGTTTGGATGCGTCTGGATGCGTTTGGTGGAGCCCTTTCATGCAACATGTTTGCACTTGCACTCTCATGAGGCTTGTGTCGCACTTCGAACCCCACCCTGCTGCTCAGCAAACGGCTGCTATGGAGAGGATGGGAAAAACTTTTTTTGTGCAGTAATCGGCATATTACACACATTTCCGAGCATTGCTTCATGCTGTGGGTCCACTGCATTGTGGTTCCATGATTCACCCAAAGTAAGGAAGTTATTGTTGTGACATTCTGATACACATGGAGTTTCCGAATAGATGTTAGATTATTGATACTACTACTAAGACTAATATAATAATAATAATAATAATAATAATAATAAAATAATAATAATAATAATAATAAAACACTGACTTTCACGTAGGAGATTTTATTTCATAAAAAAAGCCTTTTCACAAATCGAATTACAAAAAAAGATCTTATAACAAGAAAATGTTCAATTAAGAGCCATCGTGTTTTTGCTCATCATTACATCATTATTATTTTCAGCACACGAACCGTTTCTAAAGTCTTCTCACTGACGCATCTATTCGACTTCAATGTGAGGAATTTTACACTTCGTGACATGGAGACATTTTTAGATTTGCCACATCACTGACTGACATATCACTGCATATCATCATTGTGCTTCTGGAACAAGCAGATATGTTACTTCTGCATTTTACTTTTAAAGTAATGACATTGATACATGTCAGTAAGAGAAGCATCCTGTTTTTGGAGTGTTACAAAGTTGTGCAACGTGCATGTGTGTCGCAGCAGTGGAAATAAAACCCAAGATCAGGCTTATAATCAACCGGCTGAGACGGAAAACCAATTAAAATCTCATTTGTGAGAACAGGGGGTTTGGGACTACATGTAAACAGCATCAGTTTAGGAACTATTTTAACACATTCTGTCACCAATGCAAAGCCAGCCTTATTACATTTCTAAACCACCAAAACTAGCTTGTTGCTGATCTAATACTAGCAGTGTCAAGCATGAACTTGATCTCTTTTTGCCTTCTGGAAACACAGAACACCCGCTCCAGTGTTTTGACATCGGTGTCCGACTGAAAGGACTGAGGTAATATTTGCAGCGACGATCCTCCATTCATTTTAACCTGTGACACACTCTCTCTCGCTGTCACATACTGACCCACACACGCAAACCTGACGTAATACTAAAAAAAGGCTGCTTTGCAAGGGTAGGTGTTCAAATGGTAGGGTTTACAAAGGAGAGACATTTTCACGGCTGTGCAGTACAGCCTCCCTATGAGCCCAGTGGTCTTCTGCTTCACCTGCGGGTGGGTCGCTGCCTTCCACAGGTCATAGATATCCTCCACGTGACCATGTGAGGTCATCATCTGGTCATAGATACACGTGTGGTAGGGTGCTTTGCCCTCACCTGAGAAATAGACGTGGTCCTGCGGAGACACACCAACAGCGTTGGCGCAGATGCCCATGAACACATCGTCTATGTAAAGAGAGGCGTTCAGGGTCAGCGTGGCTTGGTAGATTTTGTCAGCTACGTCCCTGGAGACAACATACCCTGCTCCAGCTGTGTAGTCAGGGTACGACAACCACTGGTACATCTTAAAGGGCACATAGTACTTGCTGTCTTTGCTGCGGATCGGCGGTGCCCCTCTGTGCACTCGACCAACCCAAAGGTCTGTGACGCCCCTGCTGCTCATGTCCTGCAGGTAGCTCACCAGGTTGGGCATGTGGATGAAGATGTCGTCGTCAGCCGTCATGAGGAAGCGAGCATGTGCGCAGCGGCTGTGCATCCAGTGGAACTGCAGGATCAGCTTCAGGGTCAGGTTGTGGAAGGAGTCTAAAAAGTCTTGTTGGATCAAATCGCCACTGAGACGGTCCTCGCGGAGGAGCTGCTCCTGAAAACCAACCCTGCTCCCCGTGCTACACGAGGGCCCCACCTTCTTGGCCGGCAGTGTTCCTAAGGCGAACACCACCTTCACCGTCACTCCCAGGGCGTTTTGGATGTAGCTCTCATTGCCCCAGGTGGATCTGATGGCATTTCGCCTCTCAATGTTCTCCGGGGATGATTTGACAAAGAGGAGGAGGAGGATGTCTTTGTCGACACACTTATCCGAGTGGTCCAGCAGGTAGCGGAAGCTGCTGAAGCTTCTGGCCTGCTCACGTGAGACGGTGAAGCTCTTGTTGATGTAGGTGAAGCGGTTGACAAGGTAGCGGTAGGAGTAGGACTTGACGTGGCCGATCACGTGGTTGTCCAGCTGCTCCCAGCAAACCATCACCACTGACAGCACCAGGCATGTGGTCATCAGCTGCACAAAGTGGCATTTTCGTATCCGGCGGAAATTCACAAACATTCTGGAATCTTGTCACCCAGTGGCGCCGGTCCCCGTCTGGTTGGTGATGGCGGTGAAGCGGCTGGTTGTGCTTGTGTACGTGAGAGAGGAAGTGAGATGGTTGTGGAGGTTGAGCGTGTTGTTGCAGTGCCTCAGAGCAGCACTTGCTGGAACTTCCATCCTAGGCTTTCCACATTCGGCAGGAGACTTAGGCGGTGGTGGAAGTCACTGGGTCTGCTGGGAAACGTCCTGCATCTCAACAGAATCACTCGCAGAGTCGCCCAACAGCTGGAGAGTCATCTTTCACCCGGGAAGCGGTCATCCTTAAGTGATGAGAAGAAAGAGGACAATAACTGTGGAGTTTGATAAATACTTTGTTGAAACACACAAGTGCTTCTCTCTTTCTTTGGTTTCAAAAGGAGGGAGTGAAAATATAAAAATACCAGGTGTTCTCAAGGTGTGCTTGGCCAATATCCTCCCTATTGTTCTGTACCAATATCTTGTTGAGTTATGATATAGGAAGCATTTACTATTTCATGATGTGCTGCATAGACGCAGCAATCTGTAAAGGTCGTGAATAGATTATCTGCCATCAATTTAAGCAATTAAACCTCAGGATGTCAATGAAAATAGAGATAAACATTTTGATACAAAACAAAGGACTTTCATTTATCGGTCACTCAGAGAATCATTGACACTGTATCAGCAGAAACGATGCTAAACAGAACTTGGCTAGACCTGCTTGTGTTCAGGCTTTTTTTTTTGCAGGAGCAATAACGTTAGCTGAGTCAAAAGTTAGCGGGCGGGGTGAAAGGGACGGATCAACTGAATACAAAAGCCAACACAGCAAATGTGCCAATGCAAGCCAGTCCATAATGGAGGGGTTTAAGGGGCAGACCCACTGAAATTGCTGAGAGTCATGGAAAGCATTGAACACAATGGAATAACTCAGCAGCACAATGCGGGACAAGAATAGTCTGCTTCCGGCTGGCCCTGGGCTGAAAGCGAGGGGGGGGGGGGATCATGATGGTCCTGGGGCCTGGGACTCCCACTGCACCCCGAGAGCTTTTTAAACATCATTGGATGGCCTGTGCCTAATGGGGTCACTGGCTCAGAATGGCTCTCTTCCTCTCTCTAATAATGAGAAACTATGCCTCACCTCTGTTACATCCAATTATTTACTACTTTTCCAGGGTGGGCAACATACCTTACTTTACAGCCTACTTGTCACAAAGAATATTCAAGTTATGAATGCTTACAGCTGTCAGTGATTTACCAGAAGGTAACATCCTTTTTACTGGCCAATATGGAGATAAGCCTACATCCCTGCTGGACTGTGACCTGCCCACTTAACATATGAATATGGGAGTATAAGAGAGGATTTATGGGCATGCAATTGGGCAAAACAACTGGAATATATATTTTTCCAGCAGAAGAGTGTTGGGCTGTACTACTTTGACATTTTCTCTATTTTCAATATCAACCCTTTTCCTTACATGATCATCATTGTGTTGTGTGTTCTGGTAATGTGCGTGAGTGCACAATGGTTGCAAGTAGTTTCTTAGAATTCATTTAGTTTAGATTGTTGCCTGAAAGCGCTGCCACTACCCCGTCCTGTTCAGAGGCTGTTCTGCTGTCGCTCACTCAGCCTGAGCACTGTACTACTACACGCAGCACAGATACAAGTGTTGATCCTCACCCCTCTGTCTCAGCGAAGTCTAAAACAAGCGTCGTGAAAGAGAACCAACGCCCCCCCCTAGCATATTTCCAAAGTCACCGTTTGTATAAATAGATTTGAAACACACAGCGGGGAGGGAAGGAAAATCACACATCACTCAAGCTGATCACCACAACACTCACCGGCCAAACAGAAGATATGTGTGTGAATCCAAAAAATCTCCTTTCCCTTCTTCTCTGCTGCACAGACACGCCTCTCTGCTTGAAGTTTACTTTTCCTTAAGATGACAGGAGGTGAGATGGTTGTCAGACCAACCGCTCTTTAAAACAGTCAAACCCTTTTTCTCTGATCCGTGCTCTGCCCTCTGTCAGTGGACTGTAATTTGTTAATGTGCCGGTGCTTCTCTATCCCCTCCCACTTTCTCTTTCCTCTTTCAGTGTGGGGGTGGTCTGCCGTCTGCGAGGGTGGTTGTAGAGAGAGGCCGGCCCTCTATGCCTCATATTTGTTCTGCTCGGCCTGAGTGATGTCAAGTTCTGTAATTTTAAAATAGTATAAGTATACAAACTAGTGTAATAAGCGCCTCGTGGCTGTATGCCTCCACCAACCAGTCAAGTAGCAGTTTGTGTCTTCATAAATGTATCCCGGTGGACATTTGTGTGAACATATGAATTCTTGTGAGGCCACAGTGACCCTTTGACCACCAAATTATCATCAGTTCATCCTTAAGTCCAAGTGGACGTTTGTCCCACATGCAATGACGAAACTCCCCTCCAGATTTCCCTGAGATATTGTGTTCACGAGAATAGGACGGACGGACGGATAGACAGACAAACAGACGCACACTAAACATTATGCCTCCGGCCACAGATAGCCATCGTAGAGGCGTAACAAGTGTCTGCCTGCTTCTTGCAACACTGATTTCTTTTCCTGTTCAAAGTCTTTCAAATCTCTTGACCAAACTAAATAAACTGCCTCTTTTGTATCCTTATGACTTTCATCATCCTGAACTTTCTTCTAGCACCACCAGCAGTACAGCGGTATTCACTTACCCAGTAAAATACTTCAGCAGATGCCAGATCAATTGGTTTAAAATGTGGTATTCGTGGGTCCCAGGTGACCCTGGTATCCTGATGTTTATCGACATCTGCTGACTGTTCCATTCACCACTGTACTCCTGTGTGAACCATAATGTGATTAAGTAAACCGAATAAGGCATTTGCATGCTCCCGTAGCTGTGCCTACGGTGTAGAATTGTAAGTCGCTTTGGATAAAAGCGTCTGCTAAATGACTGTAATGTAATGTAATGTAATGTAATGCTCTCACGTGGTTTAAGATTCCTCACGAAGAAGCTCTGTGTGTGAACGTGTCATGGTGGTTCGTCTACACTTATTTCTTATCTGTGTGGACAGACTTGTAAACAGTCAAATCGCAATGATTTACAGAGAGACTGTAGGAGAACAGCAGGTTTAGATGTATTTTATGAGAGTTGGAAAGATGCAATGAGGACAAACTGCAGTCAAAGAAGCGAGAACTTCCTCAAGATAATCGACTCAGTGCCCCCCCCATCATTTTACTGATGCATCACAAGAGATGTTTTTTTTACGAGTAGAGTCAAGGACATCCGACTGTGTTTTACATCTCAGTTGGTACATTCCTGGATATTTTAGCAATTTTAAACCTTGCTGTCCTTTTTAGCTGAAATCATATGAAATCAACCACGTGCAATCTGGACTTTATACCAACTACATTCCTTAAAGAGGTTATTAATACAGTTGGTTCCAGTAGTTTATATATTAATAGCTCATTAGCAACAGGCACAACGTTCCATCAACTCTTAAAGATGCTGTGGTCCAACCATCTTTTAAATAACCTAATCTTGATCCCTCTGTTCTTAGCAATTTTAGACCCATTTCTAAACTTCTGTTTCTATCAAGTTTTAGAGAAAGTGGTTTCAACCCAGCTTTTATGTCTTAATAACGTTTTAGAGAAGTTTTAATCAGGTTTTAGAGCTTTACATGGCACAGAAACCGGCCTCCTCGAGGTATCCAATAATCTCCTTTTAGCAGCTGCGACACAGGTGAGAGCTCCATTTGAATTCTATTAGACCGGAGTGCAGCCTTTGACACAATAGACCATTTTAATCAACCGTCTTCAAACCTGGGTTGGCATCAAGGACGCTGCACATAAGTTGCTTTTATTCTTACCTTTTAGATAGAACTGTGACGACCCTGTCTGCCTGTGGCTGCTTTCCTTGCAGGCGTGGCAGAGGATCGTCAGGCAGAGTGGGAACACCTGAGGCAATTAACAGCAGGCTGGAGGTGAGACAGATACAGGGGATAAAATCCTGACGCGAAGAATGGGGTTGAGGGTGTTGCCTGTCCCGGTGCATACGCTGAATCGAGACCAGTGTTACCAGTGGAACCAGTGTTACCAGTGGAACCAGTGGAAGGGATTGACGTGATTTTGGGCAACGCCCTCTGATAGTCACTCCCTCTCCTTCAGCCTGAGAGTGTTGTAAACTTTCCCGAAGCAGAGAGCAGATCCAGTCTTGGAGGAGTTGTTTGGATCAGTGCTGTCAGTTGGTGAGGTGAAACATGTTTCCAGGGGCTACCTCCTTCAGGATGGTATTTTGGTGAGGAAGTGGGTGCCCCATGGTGAGGATTTTATTGGGGATCCCATTTTTCAAGTTGTCATTCCAGCCAAGCTTCGTGGTCATGTGTTAAGACTTGCTCATGATGGTCAGAGCATTTGGGTGTCCGGAAAACCTATGACCAGATTTTTCGCCATTTCTTCTGGCCACAAATGGAAAAAGGATGTCTCTATGCATATTAAAACCTGTAGTACGTGTCGGATGACTGATGGGCCAAATCAGGTCACTAAACCGGATCCACTGGCTGGTGCCAGCTATCTGTCAGCCGTTTGATTACCTAATCCTTGATTGTGTGGGGCCACTGCCCTGTGCAATGTTTGGTAGCCAGTATTTACTGACTTGTGTGTCAAAGCACGAGCTACCCGGCAGCGTATCCTTTGTGAGCAATGAATGCAAAATCTGTGGTTAAGGCCCTGAGGCAATTCACAACTGTGTTTGGCATCCCTAGAGTCATACAAAGTGACAAGGGATCATATTTTTCCTCTCACCTGATGGCCTAAGTGGTAAAACTGCTAGGTATCAGACATAACCAGTCGTCCGCTTATCACGCACAGTCAAGGCGCTTTGGAGCGGTTTCACCAAAAACTCAAGTCTGTTTTGTGCTCCTATTGTACTGAGCTAGATGGGGACTGGGAAGATGGGCTACCGTGGTTGCTGTTAGCTGCACAGGAGGTTGTACAGGGTTTAGCCCAAATGATCTAATGTTTGGCCACACTGCCCGGGGTCCAGTGTCTGTGTTTAAGGATGGTTAGAAGGAGTCGGGTCCGCCCACCAACCTTATTGATTATGTGAATGGGTTTAGGCATCGACTTTATTCCGCAGGGGAGTTGGTGATGGAAATGTTTGCTGCATCACAAGTTAAAATGAAGAAGAGGTATGATCCTCAAGCTGAGATGCGTGAGTTTAGTGCCGGTGATCGAGTTTTGGCTCTTTGTCCGTTGGTGAGTTCACCGTTCCAGGCTAATATTTTTATTTTTTTTGTGGTCCGGTTACAGTGTTTAAACGCATCTCGGACAAGAATTATTTGATTTCAACTCGCGGTCGCAGGAAACTTATTAAATTGTTCCATGTGAAGTTGCTTAAACCCTATTATGCTCGCTCTTCTAGTGCACCTGGTGATGTCCAGCAGGAACCAATGGCATTGAGTCCTGTGTTGGGGGCTGATAAATTGGATTCAGTTGAGAGCATGGGCGACGCTGTTCTGGATCCTGATGAGGGGTTGTTGTCTGGTCGGCTGAAAAATGAAGGGACCCTCATGAGGTTAAAAGGGTTGTTTATCTCCTGGTTTGTTTGCTGATGTGGTGGTCCTGTGGGACCCCTGTCTTAGGGGGGGGAGAAACCGACGTTGACCCTGTGTGGCTGCTTTCCTTGCAGGTGTGGCAGAGGATCGTCGGGAAGAGTGGGAACACCTGAGGCAATTAACAACACTGGCCCTGTGTGCCAGTGCACCCTTGATTTAAAAACCCTCTGGATCCTCAGTTGGCTGGCTCCTTCCTGAGACACCCACTTTGGTTTTGGTTGGTTTCTACACTATACAACACTGCATATACACTTGCACTGCTGAAATGACTGACCTCACATGTCACTGTTAGTTTGTTTGTCTTTTATATTACTTTAAACTTAATAAATAATTGATAAACTGCTTCATTTATTAACGCGTCTCCCTGTTTTTGTCATGGCCGTTCGGCCCGTTTGTGACAGAACCCACTCGGTCACCATAAGTAATTACTCATCCTCTACATCTCACATGACACCAAGGTTCAAATTTAGGTCCAACTTTATTTTCCATATACCTGCTCCCACTTGGTCAAATCATCCAACATCACGATGTCTCTTTTCATTGCTATGCAGACGACACACAGAGATGCCTTCCATTGAGACCTGATGACCCCAGAAGCCCAGCTGCTATTTGAGACTGTCTTAATGATATCAACTGTTGGATGGCACAAAAGGTTCTTCAACTTAAATTCAGAAATCCTATCATTTAGTCTCCCAAAAAACTATTACTCCCATTAAAAGTGCCCTTGGCCCCCTGTCAACATAAAGCCCACTGAATCACTAATCCCTTTAAACACGTCTTAACACATTTTTACAGACTGGCTTTTATGTGATGTCGTCGCTTTTCTGTTTTATTTTTGTTGATTTTACAAATCTTTTACATTTTATTTATTTACTTTTCTTAGTATCGACCGTCTCACTGAGCTTTCTGTTATTATTGTCTGCTTTTGCTGCTTTGTCTGTCAAAGCACTTTGTAAACTCTATTTTTAAAAGGTGCTATATAAATAAAGTTATAATTAGTGTAACTGCCCAGAATTTTACCAGAGTTAGGCGACCGACTCGTGCGTTAGATGAATATCTAAAAATATACTGACTGACCTGATTAGAAGAAATGCTTGTCGGGTCACAGTACTACAGTCCATGCCTGTACTCATGACAATTACATCATGGAATTTTTCAAAGGAAGTGTAAGAATAAAAGAGGGATGTTAAACTTGTGTGCACACTTCCTCAGGCATACAGGAATACAGTCATGCTTCCCAACTGTCGATGGATTTGCATTCGTGCCAGTAAGATATTAGCATGACTTATGTAGGTGTGTTGCCGTTATGATTCCGCCTCTTGACGGCCCTGAAATGACCCTTTCCTCACTCCAATGTGCAGTAAGACATTCTAATGTTCAGCAGAGGATAGTGAGTCAAATCGACTGGGTATGTTCCAAAGTTAGTTCTTTTCAGTATGAAACGACTTCTTCGTGTCCTCCCAGACTGTTTCCTTGCTGACAGTGTGATAGTAAAACAAAGATTTTAAAAGTAACTTTGGAAGATGTCTACTTGATTTGCTTCACTCAGACAGCGGACACCTCATATTAGCTTTATTGGAGTTGTTAGGAAATGCTCAATTCGTGGCCTCCGACCAGTAGGAATGATTACAGCGACAGACGGTATTTAATTAAGAGACTGGAAAAATAAAATGTGTCCTTTGATTTTAGATTGGTATGCACACTTTCACAGACACCGTGTGTGCATCTGTTGCTGGCTCGCTCACAGCTAGCTGCTGTACAGCACATTGGCTCCAGCGGTCATTTTAAAGCATTAGCTTCTCTGTCTGAACTCGCTTAACAGTCGTAGTTTCACACGCATATTGGCATCAAGAGGAAATAGAAAAAAACGTTAATTTGTAAAAGTGACTCACTCAGTGAGAGCTGAAACTTAAGACACTACTTTTAGTCGTTCGAACCCTTTTGTTAAATCTTGTATCTTGAATACTATGAATACACTTGAACTCAGATACAGAACAGGATTCTTCTGCATTGGACTCATTTTAGCCCTGATAAATATACTTTAACCGGCTTTTTTTATACTAAACCAGAATAGCATGCATTTCTGTACCAAGTTTCCTGGCACCGAAATATAAAATGTATTTAAAACATTTAACTCTTAACTAAATGTCCAACTCACGGTGGTGCTAGAGATCAACAGTCCAAAGCTGGTCGGCTTTGTCTTCTAGACATCAATGTCTGTACAAAACGTCATGGCAATGCATCCAAAATATGTTAAGCTATTTAAGACACATTTATCTGGAACAAAATGAACAGACCGACCAACAATCCCTAAAGTCACGTTAGCCACGTGGCTAAAAACTGTCCAGTGCATTTTGGATATCACAGAATATAAAAATATATATACATACACACATACACTGGCGTATACTTCCCTCACGTAAAGACATGCACTTAACAACGTGGAAAGTAAAAGCAAACACTTTGATATTATCAAAATAGATTTTATTCTAGACCTTCTGAAATCTGAGTGATATTACAACAGTCAGATCAGGAGGCTGCAGACTGCGACCATGTGAGTGAGAGAGAAAGAGCACAACATAGATGAGGGCAAAGACAACACAACAAAAACAAATTGGTATTTACATGTTCTGTGTGACAACACAATGACAATTAAATCCAGATTTGACTTTATTTTTTAATTTTTGTGTACGTATAGCTACAAATAAGTCATCGTTACAAAAGTTTTGAGAAGTACAAAACCGTCACGGGCTCTCTGACGTAGCAAAGATAGAATCGACGTTAGTACTTTCAGAAGGGACACAAAATAGCAAACACTTGAATGCAGTGTAAAAACAAAACGTTATAAAATACCATTCCACTGTCAGAGACATCGTCTGAAAGAGTGTCTTTGTGGTACGATCCAATCACTGATGACTGTATTAAGCAAACTTCAAAATAGTCTTTAGCTTCAGTACAAAAATTTTCAAAACAAGTAACAACGTGTGTGTGTGTGTGTGTGTGTGTGTTAAGCCATTAGTCATTATGGCTGCAGGATGAGATCTGGAATGCCATAAAGTTGGCTTGGTTCAGCTTTGATGCACCCCGAGGAGGCAGACAGGACACTCCTCACCCTTACTCACCCACTGCACACTTTGATTCACCTTGAATAAACAAATACTAAAGTGCAGGGGGAAAAGAACGCCCTTCAAAAGGGCTTCCTCTACCCTCTCTCTACGACTGGTTAACGGTATTTTATTCACGACCCCCGGTGATGCACGATAACACCACGTACTGCATCTCAAGCATGAAGTAACTTTAAAAGCCTCCATTAGCGTATGAGTGGAAAAGAGTCCCCTGTGATATCACAGATATATTCAGATATAATATTATATTATATGCAGATACCATGTTACATCAAGTCATATGCTGCTATTGAAGTACAGACTTGCCTCAAGACGCCAACAACTACTAACAAAAGCGCCGTCTGTCCCTGCATAGGTTGAACGCAGCCCGTCTCCAGAGTGTGTGTGTACATGTGTGTGAATGCTAGGCAACGACAAACTGAAGCAGTGACTGTAGTGTGTACTTGCAGGACATGAAAGCTGAGAGAGTAGATGGGACACTGGGAGTCCATGCCGTCCGTCACTCCAAAGAAGTAATCTTTAAAAAAGGGTTTTTAAGCCGTCTGACCGCTGCAAACGACCGGTCAACATGACAAACCGTGATAAGAACTCCAGCCAGGAAGTGATACTCGAGACGATGTCCTGATGTTTAATGACTAAGCAGGGGAAACAGGACACAATTAGCACGGCCTAGTCTGATTATCATTCAGCATTGGTTAGCAACGAGCCATTAATTGAGGAAACAAGCACAATTACCACTTAATTGTTCATGTCAGATGGATGCGAGCTGTTATGGGCCTGTTTTCCCTTCTCTCTCTCTCCCTCTCTCTGTCCCTCTCCCTCCCTCCCTCCCCCACAGATCCCAGAAAGCTAGATTCTCCCGTACCACGTTACCTCACTACGGACACAAAAACACACCGGCCGTCTAGTCGCAAGCTTGAGACAGATCCAGGACAAGCTCAGTGACGGAGACCTGAAGCTGACTGCACATCAGTCGAACACGAGATCGACACGGTGTTTAACAGTTACGAAGATTATCTTGAATTCTTTAGAGCTCTATATTAACCTGATGAATTGTGAACACCTGAAACACATTTCTGAGGAGACAGTTCAGCCTTTTATTAACTGCTTTAAACTTTGTTAAAAAAGTTTTAACAAAGTTAAAAAGTCAATTATGACACAAACCTGTTAGATAAAAAATAGTCGACAATATTCTAAACCGTTTTCATCTTCTCAGCTCTACATCTGCATGTGTGAACCTTAAAGACTGCAGAGAAGTGGATGAACGGATCCCCCCCAATGATCGGCTTTGAACACCCTTCTTAAAAAGACAACCACATCTCACCCCCCCCCCCACGCCCCCCCCCTCTTCTCTCCCACCCCACATGTACAGTAATAGAAAACCTGCAGGTATCAGTCAAATCCAAATTCCAAACAACAATGTCCACAGGACATCAAATGCTGACATATGCAATATGCACACACCAACAGAGCGCAAAGAATCTTTAGAAGTCCGGTACAAAGGATAAAAAGACGAAAGCAAGAAGAATCCTACGGTTTTGGTTTGCATGTGATGGGTCCGACAGGGTGGTACTGTGGAATAACAGAGACGTGTTTCCTGCTGCAGGTCTGTGAGAGCAGCACCGTGTGTCCATACAGACCTGACGCATGTCTGACACATGTGGCGAAGGTGTGGTCCTTGTGTGTACATATGGACTGTAATGGCGTCTGACGGGACTACAGCAGTGTGGCGGACAGGCAGGGACAGTCAGTCATTTTGGCTATGTACACATTCGTAGTCGGTCCATTGCTCCCCCCTCACGAGTGTCATTTCCTCAGGTCTAATACGCAAACCTGGAACAACAGGAAGGAGGACAGTCAGACACAATGCTGCAATAGTTTCTGTGAAGCCTCTTTCTGGCTCAAGTAGGAAAGAAGCTTAATTTTACATCAATGGCTTTATTAAGTCGTCAGAGATTTTAGTTCCTTTTACACAAAACTAAATGCACACGGGTTTCTTTTGGAGATTCAGAGCATAGGTCACTTAAACTATCATAAAAAGTTGATCGTGTGACTCACCACCCTCGAGACCAAGTGAAGGTGTGTGTGCAAAGCTCCACTATCGGTGAACACAGAGGACATCGACATCGGAGAGAGAAGAAAAGCTAGACAGTAAAGACTCACACTGAGCTACAATGATTATGTTCCGTCACCGCATTATTAAAGAGCAGTTGACGTCTGCATTAACGATGCACCTTTGAGTTGAGAAATTTCCAGCGGTGTTCAAATGTTGCTCAATCAATCCAGAGTTTTCCATAAGCGCGAGCTGTCAGCCGGACGGCCGTACACGAAAACATTTCCAGCAGACTACGTCCTTCCTGTTTGCTTTTTGTTTCATAGGGAGTCGCTTCTCTATCGATTTAAGGTACCTCGCATCACATCGAGCAGAGCCTCATTCACGACGGGAAGAGCTAAACTGTCACCCGCTGCTTGATTGTGTGAGTAGAGACGACATTATATGGCATAATATATGAAATACAATCTTAACAAATCATAATAGCTCTGTTGCTTTATCCCACTTACTGCATGTTTTAACAACTTCATTCTGTTATCATATTGCAGAGAAGCCTACGTCACAGAAATGTAAAAGAGCAGCAGCCGAGGGTGTAGAATCCACATCAGCAGAGAAATAACATAATGCACAGCAGACCAGAGGACAGCTAGATTTTATTATTGAAATATTATGAATTTATTCTAATGAAATTAAGACTTTATTCTTGTAAAACTAGGATTTTTTTTTATGTGTGAAATGATTCTAATGTGCAGAAAGTTTTGAACATGAGCAAAGATTTAGCTGAAACCCATTTTAACTATAAAAGTTTATAAATCAATTACAATTAAGAATCATTGAGGTGAATAAGAGCCACACGGAGTTTAATTCACCAACTCACCGATCCATCCGACGCGCTGGCTCCTACTTTGTCCCCTGTGGCGTTCCAGCACACTTCGAAGATTCCTCCCGTCCCCCGGTAGCTGTGAACTAAAGCACCCGTCTGAAGAAAGAAACAGACACACACACACACACACACACACTAGCAATGAAATATCTTCATCCTATGTATTCATGCCACCAGAAATGATTACTAAAGTGTATGTGGTTAGAATTGGATTAACCCAGACCTGAGTGTTCCAGATGTGGACACACTTGTCAAAGGAGCCACTGGCGAGGTGTCTCCCATCGGGACTGAAGGCCACGCTGTAGACGGGCTCCTGGTGGCGGGTCAGTGTGTGGATACACACCCCGCGCTCCACGTCCCACAGACGCACAGTGGAGTCAAATGATGCGCTGGAGAGATGGAACAGGACGAAGAGATATGAATCTGAACAGCTCACATTGTTTTAACCGTATCGCCGTAATAATGCTTTTTGATGGAGTGGATAGTTATTTTCTCAATAATAGATATCTATAAAATATTTAAAAGTCTATCTTGCATTTATGGCCGGAGCTCTGAGTTCCAGCCATAAATGCGTGCATGCGTTATGTGTATAGAGCCTCCATGCAAAACTGTGATGTACATCTCAGAGTGACCGGTGGCGGCTGTGCAGCCATTGGAGCCCAGTGACGCAGACAACAGTGGTTTGTAAAGCGTCCTATCTGTGCAGATTAATCGCCCAAACCGATCAATAGGTCGACCTCTAGAGCCAAGTGTACAAGAGTTGCGTTGCAATAAAATGAACCTGACAGATACAGTATGTCAACTGGACAGGACAGCTCTCAATAAAGGGGAAACGTCTAATCACCTCCACATTATGCATCAATCGACTCCCAATCTGAGACAATATCTTGGAAGGCCAACATGACATGTTACATTTGAGACACAGAGAGATACTTCTGTCTTTCAGTAACAGACCGTGAATGGCATGGTCAGTTTTGTCAATTCTGCTCAGGCACCTTAGGATTCTCGAGTTGTTTAGGTGGAAAGCCCACTCGGATCTGCTTGAGCCTGTGATATTTCCTCGGGGTCAGTTGAGCCACAGTGGCATTCTTCACAGGTGCATATGAAAAGCACTAACGCTGGGAGTCGGCCAACAGCTAAAAACATTGCTGAGTGCAACCGAGACACCAGAACAGGCTCTGCTGATGTTCATAGTGTCAGAGTCAATACGGAATAATACGAGCAGCAGCATTGAGGTCAGTGTCAAATATTTTATTGATGAGGTTCTTATCGAGGAATGGGAGTGCTGCTGAAATGCAGTGAACTTGTAAGACGTTTCACAAATTCAGCAATACAGGTCGATTGGATTGTCTTAATCTCCCGATATCTCATAAGTATGAGAAAATATATCAGTAATTAGAAAGAAACTGCTGACTTAACATAAGTTGGTATTTGTGTCATCTCTCCTCTATTAATACACAGCTACTCTGTAGCACACGAGTGTTGCTCATGATGTTCAGGTGCTGCTTTGTGTCTTACCTGGCCAGCATGAGGTTGGCGCTGGGATTATTGGTCCCAGGGCCCGTGGGGCTCCACTTGATGGTGTAGATTTCTTTACTGTGGGCCTGGAGGTCATGGACACACAGGTCCTGCTTCATACTCCAGATCTACGCCAGAGAAGGAACCAGTTAGTATGGCTTTAATCACAGTGTTCACACCAACACACTCAATGAGGAATTTGTACATCTGCATGTTAACTGGACCGACCTTCAGCGTCATGTCATCTGAGCAGGAGGCCAGCAAGCTGCCAGTGGGATCCCACTTGATGGCGTTCACCTCATTCTACAGCGAGTAAGAGAGAAAGTTAGAAAACAATACAAAAACACAGTATCCTTGACTGATGTACATGAGCAACGATAGAAATAATGCACTTAGTATATTGATACGTTTATGACAATTTATCTAAAGGCATCACAATAAGTGATATCCTGGTTTGTCACAGTTGTGAGAAGGATCTTCCTCTCAGGGTCCTTCTTAGTCTTAAGAATGAATACACCATAAAGGGCGTTATTAACTTTAGTGAGTCAGTGGCAGAATCCATATTCGCTATCCTACAATGCTTTAAAAACAGTAGTGTCCCGTCTCACCGTGTGTCCCTGGAAGGTCTTGACAGGTCTGTCCTGACCCAGCTTACACACATGGATGCACATGTCTGTGCTGCAGGAGGCAAACGTGTTGTTGCTCTGCCAGTCTACGTCCAGAGCCGGTGCTGTTGGGAGGCAGAGACAGAGCTTAGAGCTGCTGCAGCAGCGAAGTATGTAGAGACGGAGGAGAAAAGATGGCAGGAATATCGTGGTCTGACAATAGTGTTGGTATTGCCACATTGGATCGGATAATTCACTTTAACAACACTTAAAAAGGGCGGACATGTTTTCTGCAGATTCACTGTCACACTCCATCAAGAGACGATGTCAGAATGCAGAGCTGTTGTGCAAAATGTGTAAAAACAAGTTGGGTTGAATGTGGCTCTCAACCATATCAGTCACAATGTGTAAGAGGACTTAAATAATATCTAATCTGTCTTAAACCAAAAAAGACTCTTGCATGAAAAGTCACATGGAACAATCCAGCTGACTCCCGTCACTCACCCGAGTGGAAAGGAAATTGTTGTTTTGCTTCTCCCGTGTGGGCGTCCCAAATAATTGTGGTCTGTGTGGAGGAGGAAATTTTCATTATTTATACTAAACCAGTAATGTTCATGTTATAAAAGCAATAAAAACATCACATAAATATAGAAAAGGTGCTCTTATTTAACACCAGTTGACCTGAATAATGCCAGGTGATATATCACACACACGCCGTTTTATGTCTCAAAGACTCAGAACGTGTGCTGAAGGCGACGCTGTGCATGTCGTTGTACTTCTGTACACTAGATGGCAATGTTGAACACAAGACGTGAGCATGTCTTGTTATTGGTGGAGATGATCCTCCGTCGCCTGTCAGTCCGTAACATTTGGTAAGTGTATGCAGACCCTGACATGCAGGTATACACTGAGGACAGTGCACAACATCTGCATAGAGCCATCTATAGTCTGCATGCTTTCCCTCGGCACAGCTGATGAAGATTACTTTAACTTCTTTACGCCAACCCTCTATACCAGGGGTCAGTAATAGGCCGGACGCCGTCGTATCTGGACCTGGACCTACAACCGATAATTGAGAATTGTTCAATTTTGTCGTGATGCTACTCAGCCAATCGAATGTGTGTATTCCGATAAGCATCGCGGCTTTAGTGAGATCGTAAACACACTGGAGAGAGACGGGATGAGAGGCCGAATAGTCGGAGAATTACGTGAGTCACAGAAGTTATATCACGTGGCGTTCTCCAAAAAGAGAGATGTTAACAACAAGGCCAGAGCCTTTATCCATTTTAGCCAATGGAAAGTGTCTCATATGTTCAGAGAACGTGGAGATTATTAAAAGAGGGAATGTGAAGCGTCACTACGAGACAAAGCACAACTCTTGTTGAGCAAACGTACCCATTCACGTCTAAAACGAAGTCACAGATAGTAAACAACCTAAGAGCCCAATATGATCGATCCACCAGATTCCCAACATTCATTCACTGCACAACAATGATCCCTGCAAACTATATTTATACTTTAATTTAAGATAAACACTTTTCAAAAGCTTTCCGTTATGTATTTTGTTTTAAATTCAGCCCTTATTTTACTTGAAATGAGAGATAATTTATTTATTATCAAGTATGTATTATGTCAAATTCATCCAGTTCAATTAGAAAACTTATTGTTGAGATATTATTCAACTGAACTTTCTTAATTTGATTTGACAGTCAGTTGTCGACGACATACAGACGTTAATACTTCAATATGTATATATGGGACAAATTAGAGGGCAAATTAGACATCATTGTGATGTTCCGGACCTTTGCATAAAGTAATTATCTCGAACTGGACCTCGTTGAGTTATATTTGAATACCTCTCTACAATAGACTAGAGGTGGGAATCTCTACGCATTGGATTCTGATTCAGAGCTACAATGCGATTATGAAACGATTATCGATTCATCTTGATGCATCAAAATATTCCTATACATGATTTATTTCTGCTACTTTTAAAACACTGCATATTTGTAATAATATATGATTTAAAAACAGATGAATTTACCTTCATAATCTTAGAACAAATAGAGATTTATCAACTGGAGTGTTACATTTGAAATTACTGCGAATTGAACAAACATGAAATAAATTAAATTGGGCCTGTCGTAGTAAAAACACAGAATTCAGTCATAACAAGCGGCCCTCATTCACAAATAAATAATATAGACTTCTCTTCAAACAAATCCTCCTGTTACAGGCAATGAGCATTCAGCTCTCGTACAGAAACAACGCCTTCTGAAACACGTGGTGAAACTGTACGCACAGCGATAAAGTGGGCGGTTACGATCACACAAGATTCTGTGGCAACAACTGATGTCACGTATCGCGTGGTACTTCTACCCGACCCGCTTCCCTCAGTGACTCCATGACTCTAGCTTTGGTTTGGTTGTAGAGTATCGATGCGATGTAAACATGTTGAGATGAATGTTGTATCTCGGTCCCAAAGTGTGCAACATAGCACGAAAGCTCGGATTCTCAATGACTGAGTCGGGGTGCTCCAACACGTTAGCTTTAAGGCCAGAGGGTGCCGGTCGGATTGAATCCATATTCGGCTGCTTTAGCTCAGCCGCCCTCACCAGAACTCCGCTAGTATTTAGTCTAGTTTAGAACGTGAACGTGTGTTACCTCTGGTGCGTTCAGGGGCAGCGGTAAGGAACAGACAGCCCGGTGTCTCAGAATTGTTACACGTGATCATAACGAGAATTGAGTTTTAAATTTAAGATTATTGAGTTTTCTGCATCGAGTCATACATCATCTTTCAAGAAGTGATTTCTTTCCCCACCCCTACTATAGACGGTGTCATTTTTCGGAGGGTCAGGGGGTCTTTAGGGGGAGATAGTAGGTCAACAGGATTATGCCAAATAGAAGTGGTATACTTCTTCTGGAACCTGAAGATTCATTTGAGATACAGCTCTGCACTGTGTTTCTATCTGTAATAAATATTGTGTTTTATTTAGGCGTCTATTCAAATGTTGAAAGTGTAGAGTATATAAAGGCTTACAAATGATAACTATTCCACATTAATTTATCATAAGTTGTTGCAGCAATTTTTGGGTTGATTTTACCACTCGAGAATTGGTAAAAAAAAACCTGCAAAAAAAACACCAAGAACACCATAAAAACAATCCATCCTGTGATTTGGTATCAGAAACTTGACATTTGAAGATTTCTGCAAGAACTGCATTTTTTGGAGATTGGATCTCTATTACTTCTGTTCAGAAAACATTCATTCTCAACATACCGAGGAAAGCCGTACATCCTCTGAATTGAGAAAAAGATGTTTGTACAGCAATATAAAATAGATATTAGAGGGATATTAGGGAATTACGTCCTGTTTCACTTCCTAACACTAGCTCTAAGCAGCTTATTATATATTATTAAAACTACTAATGCCAAGATTATTTTTAATTAAATATTTTAGGTATTAAAACAAAATACAATCAATTACTTCCTAATCATTTGTATAGTGTGTTTTTATGCGAATAACCACTAGATGACAACAACAAAGTAAAAAGATAACATTTATCATTTTTAACAGTTTACACTGACTTCTTATCAAATGAAAATACTTTGGGACGGAGGTGAAAGACGTTAGTCTAAAGCTTTGCTGTCAATTATTGTTCTTAGAAAGAAAATCGCCAAAAAACAGAATCAGCAGATCATACTTAAAAAGAAATTAAAAAAAAAAAAAAAAATCAGAATCCGGCAAGACAATTGCAATCGGTGCGAATCTATAAAAAACACCAACTAACAAACCCCTCCAATCAAACATGTATCACATTATAGAATCATCACTGTGTTACATCCCACCTCAACATAGTGTTATAATACGTCACATTTTAAGGTACCTTTAAAGTTGCTCACAACGTCAATTGTTATTCTACTCTAAATAATAAAGCTGGAATCAGTGAGCCTTACCTTGTCTACACCAGCACTGAGGATGAAGTTTCCTTTCTTATTCCACTTGAGAGCAAATATCGGACCTTTGTGCTGACCCAACGTACTGGCCAGGTTACCTGAAAATATCAGAAACGTAACACAGCTTAAAAAGTGAGCAGAAACATTTCATCATCCATGCGTCCTTGCAAACCTATGATCTTACCGTCTTTGGTCCATATTCTAGCAAAGCCGTCATACGAGCCTGTTGCTAGCAACGTTCCCTCGCTCTGAAACAAGGAAAGCGTCGATTCTCATTAGTTTCAAGTCAGCTGCATCTTTCTCAGTTTTACACATTCTGGTTCGGGCAGAATTGGGCCTGGTTTTACTGGTATATTCCACTTAAACAACGAGACACAGGAAGGTGTAAATAGTTAATTACAGACAATATATTAGTGCTGATTTGACGTATAGAGGTGACTTGTACTACTCCACTACTTCAGCACAAGTAGTGGTCACAGGCAGGCAGGCGAGCGAGCACGCGCACACGCACACACACTAGATTACTCTAAACTGCACTCAGTGGAACAGACACACATACTTCTACTGTTCAAATACACAAATACACACACACTCACATTCCAGTCTAGTGAGGTGACGTCTTTGTTGCTGGGTACGTCCTGACCCCCTTCCCGTATGCAGTGCCTCAGAACCAGCTGAGTGGACCCGCCTACACTGTTCTCAATCAGGTTCCAGATTCGTGCTGTCGAGTCCCCGGACCTGTCGAAATCAACACACACACACACACACACACACACACACACACACACACACACACACACACACACACACACACACAATCAAAACATTAGACACGCATCATGGCTTTGACTCTTGAAATCAGTACTGAAAGTGATATAAAACTGACCATCGTTGCTCTTGAGTAGTGTTGGGGTTAGAATGCATTTTATGGAACCTGAACCCAGTATCAAATCCGAAATCTTTTTAAATCCCTATCAAACCTTTTCACATCATCTGTTGAGGAAAAAGGAGAAAGAAGTTTTACAAGCACAAAACTCATTAGCTTTAACGTGGCCCCTAACTCAACTTACAGGACTGGGCCTTTAGTCTTTGCATTTGTCTCCATGTTCTTTGAGAGCTATGCTCGTGCTGTGAAGCAGGACGGCTGAATACGTTACTTAATCAGCAAGTTGACATCTCACAGGAGAAAGTTTAAGATGATGAACCATTCTTGTTCTTGATTTTGTTTTTTGTTTGGCAAAGTAAAATCCATTTTTCCTTTTGACAACGGCATCGATGCATGTGCTGTGAAGGTAATCGATGTTCTGGATTACACTCAACTGATCATTTTGGTTTATGGTAATGGACATTTTTATAGTGTATAGGGTTTTATACGGTGTTGACGGGGCAGTAAAGTTATCACACTAATTCACACCTATTTCTCTCACATCAATAACTTATTTCAGGATTTAATGATTTTAGTCTAGATTCTCTCGATTCAAGTAAAAAAAGGGCTGGATTAAAGAATAAATTACATAACAGAAGGCTTTTGAAAAATATAGATGTTAAATTAAAGTAATAGAAAAATGAATTGAACCGACTTGTCCTGCAGCTTTGAATTCAGTTCATTCAGGTGTGAAAAAAAAGTCACGAAATTATATTCTTCTCATTTTCTAATAAGAGAAATTTGTGTGGAGGGATCTGTGGTTATTAAACCACTTGTTTCAGCTCTATTCCTCTGTTAACGTCATTGTTGGGCAGTGAATTAATGTGTTAGGATTCTGATCATATTGGGCTCTTAGGGTGTTTACTATCTGTGACTTCGTTTTAGATGTGAGTGGGTATGTTTGTTCAAAAGTCGTGTGCTTTGTCTCGTAGTGGCGCTTCACATTCCCTCTTTCAATAATCGTCACGGTCTCTGAACATATGAGACACACTGGGTTTGAACTGCCCGTGCAGAATGAACATTTAAGAGTCTGTCCACTCTTGGTTAAAGGTTCAGGTCTCTCTGTCAACATTTGTCTTTTTGGAGAACGCCATGTGAAATAACTTCTTTGACTCACGTACTTCTCAGACTATTGGGGCTCTCAACCTGTGTGTGTAAATCTCCCTCAAGCCGCGACGCTTATCAGAATACACACATCCGATTGGTTGAGTAGCATCACGTGATGTGTTTTACAATGCATGCAGTTAGTCAGTGCGTTTCCTGAACCGCTGAACGAGTGCCGCAAAGACTAGAAAAGCTGCGTGGGTCAAAATTTATTTATTTATTTTTATATATATATATATATATATAAACATATAGGGCTCTTAGGGTGTTTAC
>NW_022280045.1:8050497-8087961 GCF_004355925.1 Anarrhichthys ocellatus
TCTGGGAAAAAGTGACTAAAAACATGGAGACAGTTCTACACAGGATGGACAAAAACCATGAGGAAACACATGTGCTAGTGTGAGGAAAACACCATCGTAGCTTTGAGTAATACCAAGCAACCCACAGACATTTTACAAAAAAACAAATCCAAATGTTGTACTGCAGCTGTCAGGAGAAAGGCAAATAGCAGACACACACACACACACACACACACACACACACACACACACACACACACACACACACACACACAACAGGAGGTGGTAAGCTTTAACGCCATGCAATAAGAAGTGTCTTACAATACATTCTTTTGTCCATTTTTTGACTGATAAAAATATCAACGTGACCATTTCCTTCTGTGTTGTTCTTTGACATCCCACCTTTTATCAACTCTCTGCAGCATAAAGTGAAATGTACATCCCTGACACACATTCAGGTGAGTGGAGACAAAAATACGCAGTGACAAATCAAAAACCAGATAAAGGGGTGAATGCCAAACAGCTTCCACTGCACCTTATAACCATGAATCAGATTATGTTGAAGCATTTAACGATGGAATAAAATCCTGCATAAGACCATAAAACATCTCTGGAACCATTTTTTCCCCGCCTAGCACAAGAAAACACATCGTTTGTTAAGGAGCAGATTTAGAGATTGTTTACAATCATGAGCTAGCTTACTGGCTAAGGCGTGGGATCCGTTTTCCTCCCCGTTGGCATCGCCCTCTCCGTTCTTGGTGCTTCCCTGGGGCACTGTGCCGCTGCCACTGCCTGCCGCCTGCTGCTGATGATGCTGCTGCTGGGCCATCTTGTCCCTGTAGGCCTGCTGCCTGGTTTGGACGACATCTGGCATCACAGCATCGATCAGAGATAGCGACTCTATGGGCCGCCCGTCAAACAAGGTCCCGTCCTACAGAGACAACACCATTTTTATATTCATTATCCTTCATATATTCCACCGATTCACTAAAACATAGAGTCCAAACAGACGAGCTGGAGTCAAGATAAAGCTGACAGTACACCTCTCCTTGCCAGCGTGTTGTGGAGTTACACTAATAAGTAGTTGACGGTTTAAAGAGGGAGCCTGACCTCATTGATGCTGACTTCAGCCTCCACATACTGCAGGCCCTTCTGGATGATGGAGATGAGGGCAGCAGGGGGCACAAGGGCTCCATTGATGTTGGACTGGCTGATGTGGCTCTCTATGCCAAAGGTGAATGCTGAGTGGGAGAAGCCTGGAGGACGCATGGATAATTTGAAAGGTAGGAAGGAGTGAAAGATCAATTACAAAAAGTCCAGAGCAGCATTAAACATTAGATTTGAAAGATTTAAAAAGTGCAATTCCCAGCAAATATGACTGCATTCAGAGAGAGATTTACCTAAACAAAAAAAATGCAAGACTTACCTGACTCTTGCAGGTATCTGTAAACCAGGAAATTGACTTCATCACTGCTTATGCTCATTTTTAGTCCTGGTGATTAAACCATTGGGTCAGCATAGGATAGGAGCCTGTAAAAGCAAACCACAAAGCAGGGGGTCTTGCTTAATTAAAATGTGGTGGTGTTACACAACATAGAACTCCTGAAGGAAGGTTTGAGTCGTATCTTCAAAGTATCTTCATCACTCAAATGCCGGGTAATGATAGTCAACAGTAAGATGATATGCAGGGGCACTGTGCCAAGAGTTAAAGAGAGCCGTCTCTCTCTCACACACACACCAAGGACGGTGTTACACTACAAACTAACTACATAGCTCACTAACAAACTAGCACACACTGTGATAACTGAGAAGAGGAAGAAGTTAAAACATCACCTTGCTTGACCTAGATCTTGCAAATTCCATACAGAGAAGCAGGCAAACGCAAGCTGTGATCTGCCATTTGATGCATGATGAGGTTTCATTCTTTCTCAGTTTTATTGGCTACAGAAGCCTTCTGGCTCTAGGCAGGGCACCAGTTTCCATTCATTAACCTACAACTGGAAATAATTACCAGCTGCCTTCACGAGGCAGGCTGGGTATTTTGGACTAAAACGTCTGGAATAAATGGATTTTAAACCTCGGCAATAACAGGTCCTACAGTGCTTGCGTCTGGGCTCCATATTTATTCATGCAGAACCCGCACTCTTGAAATGGGACTGTGGAAATAAACAAGGGGTCTGGACTGGGGACAGAACCTCCACTGTTTCCATCCTGCCAGCCCGCTGAAAAAGTCAACATGTCTCCTGCCGTTTCCCAGAGGCTGAGGTCCAAGACCAACTAAACCAAGAGGCATGGAATCTAGAAGAAGCCTACTAGCCATCAGGATTCAGAGAGTCCTGATGGCTAGTAGGCTCGTGTTTCTAACACCGAAGCACGACCACTAGAACTCAGCAAATGGCTTCACTTCTGTTAACCATAAAAACAAAAATCTTTCTACATAAAATATTGCATAACTCCAACTAAATGTGGTTTTTCTGCTGCACCACTACCGTAGTCATGCTCTTACAGAGTGTTTTGTTTAAAGGGTCAGTGTAGTTATGCTGACATGGCACTCTTGCATATCTGACACTAGCCTGTTTTGAAAGGGTGCCGGCAAACGTCATCACCATGGAAGTGATGCAGGAGCAGTGAACGGGGACAGAGCTCACTTACAGTAATATGTCGACCATTCCATGTGGCTGACATAACGTCCAATATTTGATTGTTTTATGAACCTCAGCATTGATTAAGAGCACTGACAGATCACTGCTTATCTAATTATGCCTGTGCTAACGAGACACAAGCAAGTTACACATGCAAATGACATAACCTCCTCGCATGACTGAATGTTATCGTTTCACAATATCTTCAGTTATAGGTGTGATAAGAACACATAGGACATCCTAATAAGCAGCTAGCAAAGTAGAAGTTGGGCCAAAACAACAAATAAGTTGTCATCAGAATTGCTCAGTTGACTTTCAAGTCTATGCTATGAAATGTGAAAGCTTAGCACATTTATAATTCAGAATTATAACTCCCCAAATTGTGGGGCTATGAAGTAGCTGTCTGTCAAACTAGAATTGGCACAATCAACTCGAGTGGAGCGCCTTAAGGATATTTAACTCATTGACGTTAGTCTCACATTACCAGAATCCCAGACTACATTTGAACAGTACCAACATAGTAGTGAGTGAGTCTCTTGTACAGATCACTGACTGAGAGAGAGATGGTTGGTACAATCTTGTTTGAAAATTATTTATCACATTTTATACTAAATTAGTTAGAAAGTGTATTAACTTCAAGTTCACTTTTCCAGCAGCAAGATTCTCTTGCCCCTGATTTGCATTAGTTCAAAATGTTGAATAGTAGTTAACAGAGTATCAAGTGCACTTCAATATGTGATGTAGCATGCACTTTATCACAGGAATTTTGAGATTAAAAACATTCTGAAAATCATTTGGCAGCACTACAGAATCTTTTAAGTAATAAATCACTGTCCTGTTTGGCTACAACGCCACATTTTGCTTCACTCACTCCCAAAACAATTTCACCTCAAAATGATAGCAGACCACCTCAGTGTCTGATGCAGAATTCCAAAATAAAAACCCTCTAACATGTAATGTACAAGCTTTGTTCCCTACAATCAAATAAAACAAGTTATTTAAAAGCAGCTATGATATTCATAAACATGTTTTTAAAAAACCACTGCTGCACACTCCTAACCAACATATATTTGGTTCAGGTGCCATTGTTTCAGAATTGTAGCTTCCATAGTCGTGCATCTATGTTTTGAACAGTGTCCCATATGACAAATATTTCTAAATGACGGACACTGCGAACTACTGTTTGGGTCACAAGGCGTACCGAACAGAAGACGCATACCAAACGGTTTGGGGCGAATACACATAGTGTTGCCTCACTACACCAAACCTTGATTACTGTATCAATTTAGCAGTGAAACCACCACACTAATAAAATGACTCCGAGCAACATTATGGTCTCAAAACGACAATGAAATACCACCAGTGGTGTACGGCCTTTATCAATCGGTTTTTGGTCCGTCTTAATTCTTGTTGTGGTACGATATATTCTGACAGAGAGCTCACTCTCTGTTTTAACCGGAACAAAAACAATCACGAATCCTCAGCTTATTGCTGAAACAACAATGAATTACATTTACAGGCAAGTGGACAGTTCTAGTGGTAACATAGAACCACTGTGCAAACAACTGGTTATTAAAGATATTTTAATGTGATTTGACTAAGCATAATTTGTTCAACAAACACAACCATTTTGTGTGGTGCCCAATCTAAACCTGAAGGTCTTGAGAGAGTCATTCATTCTGACACTGATTGGGTACAAAGCTATATTACAACCACTCTCTTCTCTAGACGATTACAGACACTTTGCTGTAGCAATGTGATCTTCCAGAAAGCATACAACCAAAGAAAGATGAAAAACAAGTGTGGAAAAAAACAAACAAAGGGTGTGACATTAAAGAGTGAGGTACCCTACCCATGTGATCGAGATGTCTTCAGATGTGCATCATAGCTCCGTTCTCCTCAGCAAGAACTCGCAGCCCCTGAGAGTAAAAAAACAAATTGAATACTTCCAACTGATGAATTATACTAAAGAATCACAAGTGGGCATCACATCTGGATCCTAAAATGCAGATCTATGAAATCACTTGCATTGAACATGTTGATTTTCTCAATATTGTGCACCCACTATCTCCCACCATGTATGGTAGTTTATTAAGCGGCCTAAGTAACACTTTTGCTCATGTTAATGTATTTAAATCTTGGTTACGCAGCATAAGAAGCATACAGGCACATAAGATTGTGTTTCTCTATCGGTGCTGTGACAAGTTATCTTAATTACAATTGACATTTTAGCAGCAACGTGTCAATGTGTGGGTGAAAAAGGATGAGAGCAGAAAGTGTAAAGAACAAAGGGGTGTGTCACCAAACAATGGAAGTAACTGGGTCAGCAATATAAAAAGCCCAAACAGCCTGTGGGTATTTGTGCTACCCATGGTGTAGCTATACCTGAATGATAGTTATTAAAGGGGACGTATGCTGATGTATTGTATGGAGTAATTACAACTTGATAAAAGACATTTTAGATGCTTGGTCCCTACAATTGTAACCAACATCTTCACTTCTGGTACTGGATCACCAAATGGGGGCCAAGGGCTGTAGTGTCTTAGTCGCCATTTCTTTCATGACTGTTGGGCCTGGTTCAGGGTCAGATTAATTTCGTGCACGTTAAATGCATACAAGGTTAAGTCTATGCTAATCTGCCGGTCGCAAAATTAGCAAGATAGCTACTTGAAATACATGACCCATCCCCGACACACACAGTTGCGAGTGAATGGGCTGAACAAACTACAGTGTGTACGTTACCCGACGTGCTGTGTGAGGCACAATCCAATGACTTGAAATGTACTTTATTACTGTGAGACAGGCCTGAATCAAATGTCCACCTTCTTCCATCAATGAAAAACTGAAATTTATTGCAGCACTGTCTCTGTAAAGTGCAACAATCATTGACCTCGTTACTGTTGTAACTTACTGTAATGCTACGCTGACAATCGTCCGCATGTCACGGGTCACTAAGTGGATGTACTGAGAACTGAGAACAGGCTTTATCGGCGCTAGCTCTCTAGGTAATTGTCAAATTAACACAATCTACTTGCGTCTTCGCATTTACGTCGTTAACAACTGTAATTGCCTGTTCATTTAAAACAAAATTTACCGTGGGGGCCCCATTCGCACTGTCATGACCTCACGTTGCGGGACGTTAGCACGCGAGCTAACACGCGAGTTATCGTTAGTTTTGCATTGGTGGCGGTTGTAACGTTAACGGTCACCACACATGCCAATTTCGTTTATTTGATGAAGGGCACCAACAGTTAATAGATACCGTTGTTAAAGTAATGAAGCTAACGCGATATGGAATAGCGTTGTATTTTCAATTTTTTTTGTATACAAAATTGACTTCAATAACATTAAGTTAGTTTATTTAAAACAGCATTTCTGACGAGTACAGTGAGCCCAGCTTGACATCGCTCTAAACCTGCTAGCACGCTAGCTAGGTTGCTAACACTAGCATGCTATGCTAATGACAGTGTTGCTATAATCTCGTACCTACTTGGATAAATTCAATAGACGATATCTTCCACAGCTCTTGTGTTCAAGTCAGACCATGTTATCTCTTTAATCGATTGCAAGACTGTTTTTTTACGCACGTGTATAACTATCGATATGTTATAATATTTAAACTTAAGCCAGGCGGTAAAGACCCAGCAACGGCTTCAGACGTTAGACTCAGTGGAGTGACCCGTCATGCAAAAATGAGCTGCCTGTAACTACTGTTATTTTAAAGCGCCGCTTTCGAAAGCTCAATGTAATGAGCTGACGACGACAATGTGTTCAACGTCTCCTCGATCAAATACGGCATAGTATGATGTATAATTTATGTAAGAGTACTGGCTAATACATAGATACGTCACAATAGCAGTATTTCAACCTGGCATTACCAGGATATAGTGCTATATAGGTGACTAACCTAATTTCCAATAGCACCAAACAACACCTCGTGGTTTGCTGAAGTGAAAGTCGCCCTCACACGTTGATTAAAATTAGCTCCTGGTCCGTTTGACAGGTTCACATCAAAATGGAGCCACATTTCGTCGTTGAAACCGACCAATGAGATGGAATTGAAAAAAAAAAGATCCCGAGGCCTCTGGAAGTTTGTCCCGCATCCAAGCACTAGTCATAACAACAGTGTTCTCGCCCATCCCCCACTACACCCCATTTCTGCTTGTCTGGTCATCACTAGCCATAGATTAATGACACCCCACCCCCTATCCTTTGCTCAGTCATTCAGACTGGGAAAGTCAACAACAAGCTTACATCATCATTGCAATCTGTGTTTTACACTGTTTTTTTTTTTTTTTTATGTGTACATAA
The DNA here is from genome assembly GCF_004355925.1 of Anarrhichthys ocellatus. Classification (NCBI taxonomy): domain Eukaryota; kingdom Metazoa; phylum Chordata; class Actinopteri; order Perciformes; family Anarhichadidae; genus Anarrhichthys; species Anarrhichthys ocellatus. The sequence continues at coordinate 8,057,430 of NW_022280045.1, forward strand.
TCCATAACCATATTAATATCTCCAATGTTCCAAACGAAGATAATTGCCTGAAAATATTTATGCACCAATTATGTAAGATTTATGAAATATCAAGAATTTTCATGAGTAAAAAGTGTGTGCTGACCTTCAAAATTATGTATATCTTGTATCACAATTAGTGATAATGTAATTAGTGGCTGTCCCCATTTAAGTGGCTGCACTGCCCCAACCTTTTCTTATGTGAGATGATGAAATAGCATGAAATGTTGAATTGGGGACCATTAAAGTAGTCGAACAACAGCAGCAATTGTGCAGCATATTCAGTATATCTTTCTTTGCAGTGTTTTTTTTTCTTTCCTGTTACCAAAAACGTAAAATACTCTGCTGGGACCACAGATACCCTTACAACATCCCCTATTTATTTATCATATTCTGTGCATCCTCACAAACAAAGAACAACCATAACTTTAAAATAATGTGTGTAATTTTGTGAGGCAAATCATTTATCAATGCAAAAATGGCCTGGCATTAGCCAAGTTAACATTGAAAATATAGTTGAAGTACAGTATTTGCATTGCCATCACATGGTAAAAGTCTACCCTATCTGATTAACTGTGTTGTTGAGGGATGGAGTATTTGTCAGACGCTCTGTACCACTGCAGTCCACTGACCTTTTGCCTCTGCTTCCTCAGCCTCTGAGCTGTTTGATCCTCCCACTTCATTGTACCAGTGCTCATCTGGCCCTTTGTCAACATCCTTCCAATTCCGTCCACCAGAGACTTACCTGTCTAAAATCTCGTGCAACACATTCACCAATATGAAAGTGTGATGGTATGTTACAATGCATTGTCTTACCAAGCAAAACTAGGATTCTACTGGAGAATGTCTCAATGTAAAAAACTAACAAAAAACAGTGATTGGGGATGGACTGCATGATTCAGTTTCTGTGCTGTTTGTCTCTATTAGTTAATGTATATTGATCTCCCACATTCTGCCTCTTACTTCTTTCTCCTCAAGTTAGTAGGAATATAAATATGTGCTCCATCACTCCCACTGTGTGAGGGTGTTTTGGCTGCCAGTTAAGAAATGTGAAGCAAATTCCTCCTCTCCAAAGCTTTACGCAACATATGATTCACTCTACTGCGAATATTATGAATTGACTGACCTCTTCTCTTTGACTGTAAATCCTACTCTTCTATAAAGAGTAGGATTTAAGAACTTAAAGTACCTGCACATACTGTGCATTAATGTACAGTGAAAAAAAGATGTAAAAAATATTCGTCAACATACATTTTTGAGATTTGAAACCATGAGTTCTGTTGGTGTCGAAATAAGACATTAGTTCTCCATAAAAAAGACATTAGCACTGTTTCCCTCCATAAATGTGAGATAGAAGGAATACAGCAGTATGGTATCTGTGTGGGGGTGAGGAACTCATCTGCAGGACAATACCATAAGGTTGCTAGGGATGCGAGAACAGCAGCAACACTGATAAATATGTGCTGGACCTGTTGGCATTGTGTAATTGCTTGGATACTGCTACACAAGTGGCAGCAAGCTTTATCAACTGCCTTAGCAACAGCAGGGTTTCCTTTTTCTTTTTGTGTGTAAAGAAGACAGAAAATGAGCAGATTAGTGGCTTCATCTAAGATAAGGATAAGTAGTCTTAGATTTGTATCTTTTGAAGAAAAGAAAAGATATCACGCTATGAATAATAACTGGATGTCACCAGCTCCAGAAAATAAGTATCACCTACGTGTGATCCCCTGTTGCAAGTAAAACATGTGCAGAATAGGAAAGCTGACAAGCTGATGATTTGTGTTTTCTTTATTTGACATCTTTATAATTTCTTAGAACGAAAGCATCCATCACAAAGAGAGAGTCCCAACCTTAAACTGTGTTATTACTTTCAGCAGAGGGATGCACAGCAGGTGACACTCACCACCAAACAGACAGACCATAACATATCAGTAACACTTCCTTGGGTCCAAGCTACATGTCGTATGTTAAATAACAGCAATTTAAATATAGGAGAAGACCAACTTGACCTAATAGCTGAGCCCACCTCGTCATTAACATGATGTATTGTACAGAGTGACGGACAGGAAAAGAGGAAATGGGAGCAAGAGAGGGGACTGCAGCTCAGCTTCACTGCCTGCTCAGCAAGTGCTATTTTTAGAGCCCGAGAAACAAAGAAGCAGAATCGCCTTTCATCCCCCCTGTGACTGCGTTGTTTCACCTCCAAATGTGGGACTCAAAGACAGTCTGTACCTCTTTGTAACTATGTTTAGGCCGAACCTCAAATAAATATGAATACCTTTCCATCTACCCTTCAGTCTTTTCTCTCGTCCTGCTATATTTGTGCACATGTTTTCTGGCTGTCTTACTGTATGAAAAAAAAAAGGACTGGTATTTTTTTAAGGTTAAATTTAAGACCCGGGTATAATTAAAGGGAAAAGCATCTGAGCTAAGAGGGAGGGAAGAGCTCTGGAGTTCTTCAGGGAGATTGTTTTGTATTATAATATACTCGCTGGCTGGATGTGGCTCAGAGGAAGCGGTGAATGTAAAGAGGAAAGCAGTAAACACACTGCTAGCATGGATCTGATCTGATGCTGCTGCTATGTGGGACAGACTTTCCAAGGGGGGTGAGTAAAGACTGCAGCCAAGATGGCTCATCCACTGTGGTCTGCAAGAGAAAATCCTCCAGCTGGTCAGACCAACACTGTCGTGGAAATCACTGCATAAGACATCTCATTAGAAAACAATAGCATCTACGTGTTAAATCTACTGTTTACATTTTTTTAAAGGATTTTGAAATAAACACATTTCACAGAGGTCTAGCATGCAAAGCAAAATCTCTAATGTATTAAAATCTGAACTGAAAGAAAACAAGGTGCCCACATGTTATATTCTACGCCACCATCCCAAGGTTTTTGAATACTTTGTCCATAAAGGAAGCGCCTAGAAACTACTATCACTGGTCATTTTCACTGAATCAAATGGGTCTGATTAATTAATTTAATTTATTTATTTATTGGTTTATTTGAACGGGACAGTGCACATTAATAAAAACATTTCTGCAAATGTGCCAGAGTTAGCCAAAACGCTATTTTTCATCTGCAGTCCCAAAGGCAGATGTTTACAAAATAAACCTAAAAACAATGTAAGATTAAAGTTACCTGAAATTTACCTGAAAAGCTAGTGCATTTTTGTGGCAACAATTAAAAAACAATGATGATGGTGTGACTATTCTTTGACCAAACATTAAGAGAAAACAATAGCTTATATTGTTGAAGAAAATCTTCATATAACTTGTTATGTTCAATTTAGCACACTTGGTTTCATAAGAACATTCCTAGAAAGTGATAAAGGCGCGCCAGATGAATTTGAATATATCAATTGACTCCAAACATTTCCGGTACATGTATTATTTGTCCTGCCAGAATGTCATGAACCAGACGAGGACATGAGAGCATGACATAATGAGGAAACCAGATGTGCTGTGTTCGTGGTTTAATCGACGGGTTTGATTGGTGGAAAGTGACACAAGGGGCTGACTTTAGACTATAAGAGTCAGCTGTAAGAACTAATACTTTGGATTTCTTAAGAATTGCCATTGTGTGCATTAAACAGTCCCACTGGTTTGCAACTCCAAGAACTACGTCTCTTCTCTTCATTTCAGCCACAACATAATGGTGGTGCTTTTGCCACAACAATATCTGCAAAAACAAACGGATATCATGTTCTCAGTCTTTAATGTGTCTTCTAGAAAATAATGAATTTAAGTTGTAGTAAGAAAGAAAGGCATAATTATACACTTACCAACAGACTGCCTAATTGCTCTTTAGCAAGGCATTTCTCAACACCTACTAACATATTTCCAAACTTTTACACTTGTCATATTACCAAAAAGAAAGGATCACTCCAAATAAATCCCCAGTGATCTGAACCCCCCCCCCCCTATCTTTGTCCAGTTTCCGAGGTTACAGAGACCCCTTGTGGCAAGACACAGCTATGTTTTCTTGTCAGAGACTGAGGCTGTGGCCTCCAAGTTGTCTGGGCAAGCATTGTGTTCACTTAGGGAAAGACTTTAAATACGAGGTAGCCAGCTGCCGTCCCTGGGAGAGACCATGTTAGAGAGCCACTGCTGACAGTTGTAGCCCAAAGTCTGGATTATCATAACAACACCAAGACAAGAGGTAGGATCTCACTGATTATCGCCACTACTTCATGTCAGCTTACACAAATCACACTCAAAATCTGGGACTCACTGTACTTTGAATGTGCAAATACAAGGGATAACTACAGGCACCGCAAATACCAAATTGAGACTGTGTGCTGGAAATTGATCCAGCTCACAGCAGAGGTTAACCTGCAGCTGGGAATACAAATGGGTTTAAGTCTCATGCATATGAAATGGATTCACGAGGGCTCAGATTGAGCTGCAGTGAAAAGATTCCACTGCATACAGCCTCTATTTTTACCAAGTTCCTTTATGAATCTTAACTGGATAATAATGAATGGAGAATGCTGTTTTTCACTTTTGTGTTTGTGGAACAACAAGACAGTAAACAACTGCAAAATACCCATAATTCAATTACGAATGGATGACTCGGTATTGACATTGTGTAGAGCGATATGAACTGCATGAACAATATGCTTGAGACATGCAATTTATAATGCGTGGCACTGTTCACACTCTCCGCTTTGCCTCTGTGGGGTGCTGACTTTTTAAAGGCACCACACACTATAGGACACCTGACATGAAAGCAATAATCACTGGAAGGACAAGGCAAAAAATACATCTTGAGACATTCTTTGTCAAAGAGCGTGTTGATAGCAGGTCAGGCCCTGAATTCCACAGCGCTGTTAAGCACGCACGGTGACAGTAAACACCTTCTGCACTGAAGGAAAATGTGCAGGATTAGCAGATTTAATCACGTAGACTTAGTCTCTATACGATGAACACACCTTCATTTCACATTTATAATGTACATGCAAATATGAGCTCGATTAAATTGAAAGATTATGAGACAATGGTATGCCATACAATGGGCCCCTGGTTGGAGACATATTAAAGGCCCCCCACCCGTCCTACATACAAGCAAGACACCCGGACTGAAAGAGACACAAAATGACACAAAATGTCATTTGTAGTTGTATTGTGTTTTTGTTGTTTTATCGCTCTTTGTCATTGTTTTGTGTCTCTTTCAGTGACTTTCTGCAGGTGAAGCAGTATTCTCAGGCGCTGCTGTTGGTTGAAAAGCTACAGCTGAGCTTCAGTAGTTAGTTTACACTGGAGATACAGAGAGGTTGTCTGCTGATGGGCCCTCTGACCCATTCAGTGATCCATCCATGTATAAGATAACACCTGCTCTGTCCTTATGTGGTCTACGACGTGCCATTTTGGTTTGTCACTCATTCAGTCACGTTCCTCTCTCACAATATGGGAGAGAGGCCGCTGGAAGAAACATGAACCAAGGACACACCCATAAAGATTATACAGTGGGTTTGACTGATCCCATCTGCCTCTGGCTCAGGATATGTAGTTCATTAAACTGATAATAGGAAAATGTGAACAATAAGTTCCTGCTGGGGTAAGCAGTTTCACACTAGTGCATTTCCTTGGACACAAAAGACTGTCTCCCTCCAGTGCTTCATATGGTGACATTGCAGACTCAGTAGCTTTTTTAATAAGCCATGATATGAAGAAGAATGCAAATGCATACAAAAAAAATATTCTTTTTCAAGTTGGTGGCTGTCATTTAGAACCACTTCTGACACCCTATGACTATAATATTATTTAAGTTTTAGCCATTTCACTTCAATAATTTCAGATTTCCAGGGGTCTCAAAAACTTAAAGTATTTCTAAGTAACTGAAAAAAAATGATTGAATGACAAAAAAGGCAGAAAATAAGAAGTTTTTAATATGTTTCCCTCATTTCAATCTAACTTGGAAGGCCCTGCAAGGTCTCTAAGTCATGAACCTGCCTGTCCCATATATCAGTGAGGACACTGTCCGTTCCACTCTAAGGCCAGCTGACACAGCTACAAATGCACTGCTTTAAAAACCCTTTAAAAAATTGGTACACGGAGTAAGGCGATCTATCCGAGTGTGTGTTGACATTTAGCTGTAACCAATACAGATATGTGTGGAACTTGAGGCGCTCAAGTGGCAATGGTCAGCGTGCTTCTAGAGTGGACAAAGATTGAAAAGTCGTAAGACAGACCATAAAACCCATGTTAAGTGTGACCCCCGTGTTGCGGGTATGCATGCAAAATCCTGTGAAATGTTTAGGAACATTTGTGGTTTCCTTCAGATTCCCTTTGCCACACTGGGGTTGTCTCTCGGCAACATTTCCCCGAAGCAGCTGGAAATGTAATACAATGAGGAAATTACTCATCTAAAAGGAATTTGTTGGATTGTTTTCTAACTATTCTGCTGCTTAAACTCTGACAAGGTTGTTATCTCACCACAAAATGAAAACAACCTGCTTATTGTACTTACACATTAGAGGACTGGATGGTGGCTCCAGAATGTCCAACGCGATCCAATCTGATCCATTCTGTATTGATTATGCTGCATCTGAAGGGGAGTCAATAAACAATACAATTTCATTGTTGATTCCCGCTTGTTTTTTTGGTATTTCTTATGACATTTTGACGTCATGTGGGAGCACACTTTTAATATATGAGTAAATGACCATACATAACTAATGACGTTGCCCGGTAAATACATTTGTCCTGACTTGTGTTTTTGAGTGAATGCCTGGAATTCTCAAGAGTGGGTTTGCATCGACCCTTACCTTAACCCTTTGCCGACCCACAACAAATAACTTATAATGTCTCACTTGCCCATTCATTTGCATCTGACTCAAGACTAATGTTATTTATGTGTCCAAACCTGCATGTAAAACGCTGAATTCTGTATTTTCTGCAAATGGCATAGACCAGCAGAGAGCAAGAGGAGGCACATGCGAGGTGTTGTTGTTGTGCCAAGAGAGGACCCAATGACTTTGTGTTGACAGCAGAAGTGTTCAGGATACAACAGGTAGGTTCATGAGTGCCTCATCAGCATTAACACCTTTCATCTGTCATCTTGTTTACCCTTTGTAGCGTTTCTTTGTGTTCAAAATGAGATGTTTACCTGGTGGAGACCACTATATCAGAGGTGCTTCCTGTCCCCACACTGCATACTACTCAGATAAGCAGAAACTGCTCTCTGCAGGGTTACCAGGAGAGCCATATACTTCATAGTGCTTTTGTACAAAACTGGACATATTTACAAAATAAGTGAGTTTGACAGCAACAATGCACCAAAGGTACAGTATGATTTGTCGTCTGACATATTTGCTTTGTAACTGGAGACTTGAGATTTTTGTTGTGTTTATGATCCATGGTGGTGAATGTTTAAACATGGCAACAAACTGGCTGTAATTCACAGGTCATTTCAGCAATCCTTCCGTTCCACCTCAGCAAGCAAAGGAGGACGTGGATCATCAAGAAAGATGTTTTTCGTGGCGGGGGCCAGAAATACAGCAGGAGCAGGCCGAGGAAATGAAAGGTGGTAACAGGTTCATACCAATTCAGGCTTAATAAAAAATGACTTAAATTGCAAAGGAGAAAAAGAGTGCATCCATGGCCATGGGAGACACTCTTTGTAATATTTGTATTGTAGCTAGAAAGAAATAAGGTCTTCTCATTTCCCTCATCATTAGGTCAATCTATCAGAAATTTCGTGACGTAGATTTATTGGACAAGAAGAAGACAGTGACAGCTCTAAAGCCGGGTGAAGATCGTGCCATTTTCCTGGGACTCGGGATGATCCTCTCTTCAGTCATGATGTACTTTGTCCTGGGGATCACGATATTACGCTCCTATGCCGACAGGTACAGGCCTGGTGTTTGAATAATATTTTTTACCCCCTATAAAGGAGTTAACCGATATTTCTGGAGGAAACATGTTTAATTCATCAGATGTGCTTGTTGACAAACTGCTTTCAGTGCTCTCTCAACCTGAAAATTGCAAAAATGAATACTCGATTTTCAGGAACAAATTACACCTCAAGCCGATTTCATACCATCAGATCCCCCAAATGTTTTCTCCTTTTTAGTTTTTTTTTTGCATTAAATTGGATCTTCATTTAAATGTCAACACAGCGTGTGGACAGAGGAGGGTTGGTGTGTTGTACTCAACTCCACGGTCACAGCAGACATGAACTGTTCCTACAACTGTGGGTCAGACTGCTGGAGAGTCTCCAGATACCCCTGTCTGCAGGTCTACGTGAGCGTCAATAACACGGGCCGTGTCAGCCGTTTATCACACAATGAGGAGACCCAGGACACCAGCTCTGAAGTGAGTACAACGCCAGAAGGGGAAACACTAAAAATTACTGAACGGTCTCAAATGTTGAAAGCGACTGTCAGACGTTGGCCTGATTGTAGCTTACTCTGCTCCCGATTCAGAAAAATGTTAGTCGATAGGATTTCTTCCTGGTCAAGCTGAAAGATGATACATGAAGGGTGGTGTATTCAATGTTGTGATTTACAAGAAGCTCAGCAGCCATCCCCAAAACAAAACGTATGACAATCCTGTCCTTGCAGTGTGTCTACGTGCCCAGGTGCCAGAAGGACAGCGTGGCCATGCACGTCATAATCACGAATGTCTCCGAGCGTCTGAAGGTGAACCAGCAGGTCCCCTGTTACTACGACCCCAGTGAGCAGCAGGAGACCGTTCTCCTGACGAGGCTGTACGACCACAGAGTCGTCTTCCACTCGCTGCTCTGGCCCTCCTGCATGCTCGCAGGAGGGGCCCTCATTATCGTGATGGTGAAGCTCACGCAGTACCTCTCCAGACTGTGCGAAGAGATTGGGAAGATCAAGAGGTGAAATACGTGCAGCAGCAGTGGAAGCTTATGCTGGTTTGGTGATTGACATATCTGACAGGGAATGTCTACCAAACCACCTTGCTGTGAGCTCTTGCTTTCCTCTTCGTCATCAGGAACAGCTGGCTCTCTCTCCAGATCCAGGATGTGACTGCTTATGAAAGTGAACTGAATGTTCCAAGGAGGAAACTGTTAGACATGTAACTGGCTGTTATACAGGGAAATCTATGACTGGATATGCGTGATGTTAAAGTATTGTAAAATGATTTACGGGTATACGTGTTTACAAGAGTTTGTTACATTTTGAATCTCAAATATGGTATGTTATGAACATGTGCTTGCATAGTGACAATACCAACCTGTGCTCAAGCTGACAGGAGAAAACACTGCAGTCTGTCTAAAATGTTTTCTATATGCATTGTTAATGTTGAGGAACAACGTTTCTATATTTTGATGATCACATGCGATTACAGGACAGTAATATGTTCTTATTTGTTATCTCAGCAACCAAATTATATGTGTTGGTCTCTCATTATGAACATAAGGTGTTCATAACCTGACCTGACATGATTTTTTTGTCTGCCATGACTTTTTAAAAAACGTTCTGGATATTTAGCTCACCATACAACACAAAACACATAATTACACTTTAAAAATCGAAGTGATTGAGACATTATTACACAATGTAAGTTTACCAAAAAAGAAAAAACAAATTCTGATCTCAGATTCCAGTTCACTCTTCAACACAAAAAGTACTGCATCCACCTACAGGTTACCTCATAAATAAACATCAAAACAATAAAATAATAGAAGCAGTGACTAAGCGATATGGTCACACACTGCGGCCCCACAGCAGAAATAAAACATCATCTTCCCAGGATGTTTTTGCCCTAGAAACCACACAGAGAGCACTTCTGCCAAGGCTGCACAATCTTCTTACATTAGTTTGCTTATTTTGAAGACATGAAAGGGCTCCAAAAGGTTTTATCTCCATCAAAACACACATAGGGCCTGCTGCTGACCAAGATTGGTGGTGGCCAAGATTTCTGGAGAATATTCCTGTTTGGAAAAGCATGGATGAAGTAATCAAGTTCAGACCAATGGGCATTATGTTTTATGTTGCTTATGACGTCCAACTGAATTCCATTGAAATATTATGCAGTGGTAAAGAGAATACATAATGTCCTGAGTTTAAGCAATAAAACAAAGTATGCAATAAAATGTATGAATCATGCAACTATAATACTTTTCCTCATCCGACCTTTTTTTGGGGGGGGGCGCCCTACACACACATGCTTGTTCTGACGGCTCTGCATATGACTGTCTCTGGCAACAGAGTTTTTTTCTCATTGTAGTTGCATTTCTTAAGAGGCATTTAATGTCCTATTGAAGTAAACAGTGAACAAGCGGTCTGCGCTCCCAGCCTCCTCTCATGACAAACCGCTTTTCTCCACCAGCTCGCTCACTCTGTGTGGGAGGGCGGTCCGTGATGATGAGCTTGCTAGCAGCCTTCGAACAGGCTACCGTTAGCTATGTGGAGCTAGCGTGCTACCAAACTGTTCAGTTTATTTTCGTGACAGCACGATGAAGAACATAATGAAGCATTATAGACTTATTCCACTACAGCATATTGACACGATCACTGGGAGCGTCGTATCTCCACTTACACCGGGTCTGTCCCGACCCCTCAGTGTCATTGTTTGGATGGACTAACAAGCTAGAGCTAGCACCGCTGCTTGAGACTTGCCGAGCGGGCACGGATGGGATTTACTCAGCTAGCAGCTGCTAATGGGTGTACTGGCAGACTAGCTTTGCGGCTAACCGGTTGGCGTTAGCTATCGGACACAGGTAGTTAGCTTTGTGTTTGTTTCTGACGTGTTTTGTTGTGTGTTCGCTTTTACTGTTATCCTAAACAGCTAAAGTTACCCAGTTACCCACGCGACAAACTACGCCAGACTTAACAGTAGCTTGTGTATCAGTCGAGGTGTTCATATTGTAGCGTTAGATGACATTGATCTGCTTAGAGAACTTGGCTAGCATGGTTTCCTAGCGAGCTAAGAAACAACACCTAATGTTGATCCACCGAGTAGCACAACGCGAACTAGTCGAGGTGACTGTCAAGCCCAGGCTACAAGCTATAACTAACTAATGTGTGTGTAATGCTAATGCTTGTTAGCAAACGTGTTTGTTTACATGGTGTTTGAAGTTCTTCCATTCGACATCACTGGACATTTATCAGTTAATGTGCTGCCCTCTTTAAGTTAGCACGAGTTATTTTAACACCCACTCACTTAAGCGAAAGTTATTTTCATAGATTTGTATTTCTGTCTGATGTGATGACACGTTATGTTGTCGTTAGGTTAAGCTAACGTTACTTGCTAACGCTATAATGATTTACGAAAGTGTGCATTGACATCTTAAATTACTGCTTGTGACATCGTTACAGTTAGCCAGCTAAGTGGCTATAAATGTGTCCGCTGTCAAACTGATCGAAAGTAACTCCACATAACGGCTTTGTGCAATATAGTCGGCTCACAAACACTTAACGAAGAAATATAGAGTGGTGCTACAGACATTCCCTGTTATGCTGTTACTGCATTTTATATAATTTTTTTGGCAACCCATGATACATTGGGGTACCCCCACAAGTGTATATTTAGCATATTTATATGCGGTCACTATGCAGCTCTAGCATTGCTTAAGTCAATTGTTTACCACAAGCGCTCTGCATTATTGTGCACAGGTCAGTGATTCTTATATAATCCCGTTTCCTTCTTTCTCGCAGTTGGTTGACATTGCACATGTGATAATTAGTGGACTCTGAAAATAGCAGATTTGTTGGCACGACCATGCCTCCAAGGCCTTCCTCGGGAGAACTATGGGGGATGCACTTGATGCCCCCCAGCATCCTAGTGGACTGCCTTCTGCCAAATGGCATGATTCTCACGTTGGAGTGCCTCCGGGAGGCCACGCTGATTACAGTCAAGCATGATCTTTTCAAAGAGGCCAGGAAGTACCCTCTTTACCATCTGCTGCAGGAGGAGAGCTCCTACATCTTTGTCAGTGTCACCCAGGAGGCAGAGCGGGAGGAGTTTTACGATGAGACCAGGAGGTTGTGCGATCTTCGGCTCTTCCAGGCCTTCCTCAAAGTCATTGAGCCAGTAGGCAACAGAGAAGAGAAAATTCTCAACAGAGAGATAGGTATGGTTCATGAACTATTATGCAGTTGCATAACAATCCACTGTACTATACATTATTGTACTGTGTGTTGCCCTTGGCGTTGTCATTACCCACAGTCAGGGGAATTAACCTAATACTGTTTTACTGTTGTTCACGTCATGAAAAATGCCGAAAAAAAGTTGAATGTTTATCAAGCGCTTGTTCTTCCTTTCAGGTTTTGCCATTGGAATGCCTATATGTGAGTTTGATTTGGTGAAAGACTCGGAAGTGCAGGACTTCAGAAGGAACATTTTAAATGTTTGCAAAGAGGCTGTGGACCTTAGAGACACTAACGGACCCCACAGCAGAGCTTTGTACGTCTATCCTCCCAATGTAGAATCTTCTGTAGAACTTCCCCGGCACATCTATAACAAGCTAGATAAAGGTGGGGCATTTTTCTTTTGGCTCAAAATGTATTATGCAAACATGTTACAGTTGTGTTGTTTGCTCCTTCTCTGCACACATAACATGATATCAATTAAACCTTTGTGCTCTTTCCCTCAGGTCAAATCATTGTGGTCATATGGGTTATTGTATCACCCAGCAATGACAAACAGAAGTACACCCTTAAGATCAACCATGACTATGTGCCAGAGCAGGTGATTGCCGAAGCCATCCGTAAGAAGACACGTAGCATGCTGCTCTCCCAGGAGCAGTTAAAGATGTGTGTACAGGAGTATCAGGGAAAGTACATCCTCAAAGTCTGTGGCTGTGACGAGTACTTACTGGAGAAATATCCTCTGAGTCAGTACAAGGTAATCTAGTTTAATCTTACATGTGCTGCGTCTGATACTATTGTACTTAGTGGGGGAGAGATCCATTTCACATCAAATTATCATCCAACACAAATGTTCTTGACATTTATGACATGAGACGAAATTTACGAGAAAATGTGATGCCTGTAAAATGTGCTGATTCAAGAATAGACTGTATACATCTTGCTATATAAGTACTAAGTACTGAATGTCTCTGTTACTGCTGAGTTGTACTTGTAACATCCAATAATTTACATGTTGATAAACCTAGAAATTGTATGAAAGGGCCTCAAAATGTCAAACCGCATGAATCGCTTCCAAATGTCACAATCATGGCTGCTTCAAAATGTCATATTCTGTGTCCTTGACAGTATGTGCGCAGCTGTATCATGTTGGGACGGATGCCAAACTTGATGCTAATGGCAAAAGACAGCCTGTATTCCCAGCTGCCCATTGACAACTTCACTATGCCGTCGTATGCAAGGCGAATATCCACAGCAACGCCCTACATGAATGGGGAAACAGCCACCAAGTCTCTCTGGACTATCAACGGGACGCTGAGGATCAGGATACTGTGCGCCACTTACGTCAATGTCAACATCAGAGACATTGACAAGGTACACCGGTGTGGTGCTATGACTGCTTCACCTTGTTTTATTTATAGCTTCTCCGCTTTGTTCTGGTTTGACACAAATACATTCTGACTGTAATCTCGCGGCTCCACTACCTCGAGGTTCTTAGAAGATGGAGCACAGTGTTCTTCGCTTCATGCGGTCAGACATGCGGTGAACGATATCTTTACCGGTTGTTCTTGTGGCTGCTCTAGATCTACGTCAGGACTGGGATATACCACGGTGGAGAGCAGCTGTGTGACAACGTCAACACCCTGCGCGTGCCCTGCTCAAACCCCAGGTAGTACGCAGTGAAGGCTGGCGTTCTATACTCTGGGCTCTCACTGAGCCGTGTGACCGTAGTGAGATTGATTTGTTAATGGAGCCTTCCCTGTTTATTCCAGGTGGAACGAGTGGCTGAACTACGACATGTACATTCCAGACATCCCCCGTGCTGCCCGACTCTGCCTCTCCATCTGCTCTGTGAAAGGAAGGAAGGGAGCTAAAGAGGTCAGCTACTGTTAAAGTTAAACACTACTCGAGCAGCTACTTCGCAAGAAGTATGTCAAAAAAGCAACTGGTGTATCTGCTTTCAGTGCAGCCAAACAAACTAGCAATGTTGTAATAACAAAGTCAATTGTCCTTCCATCATGCCATGAGAAGCTGTGATCTGATGTGGTTGCTCCCTCTTGTTTCAATACTTTCTGCAATAGATTAAGCTGATTGGCCGTCTAAAAGTACCAAAAATGACAATGTCATGTTCCGTAGACGCAGTTTTCAAAAACGATAAGCTTAGGGACAAATACATTGCGTTTCCTGTGTCCGAGCACTTCACAATAAAAGCCACTGCAGTGAGTTTCACCAGCTGAACACTTGTGAAGCAGCAGGAGTAGGAACTGTTTGGTTTGTATGAGCAGGAACTTAATACAGCTTTGACACGGCAGTGGGAGAGTTAACAGTAAACAGTAAGGCTGATATCAATACGGTAGAACAGTAACCCTAGATTACATACAGACATCGTTTTCCTGTGAATCTCCTCGTGCAGGGTTAGGTAATTTGAGTCCAGCGCTGTAATGGTTGTCTCTGCCACTAACTAGGAAAACAACTTTATATAAAGGTCATAACGGCACGTTAATGAATTGAATGGCGAAAACCTTAGAGGATAGTACATTTTCAAATCTATTCTCATTTGATTCCTATTTGAATTAAAGCCGTTCTCACAGTCAGCTAATATAATCATGGGAAATAAACGGATCCCGTCCGTTCCATAGCCTCGAGTGGTTGCCTCTCTAATCATTTTCATATGCATCATCTTTCTGGTATTTTCCTACAGGAGCACTGTCCTCTCGCCTGGGGCAACATTAACCTGTTTGACTACACCCACACACTAGTATCAGGGAAGATGGCGCTCAACCTATGGCCTGTCCCACACGGCCTGGAAGACCTGCTCAACCCTATCGGCGTCACAGGCTCTAACCCCAACAAGGTGAGTGTCTCATCTTTCTTTACAGAGCGGCTTGATGGGCAGATCTCAAACGTAAACGGACAGTTGCTCTCCTTTAGAGGTTTGTTTGTGTCAGTTATCTTTTCAAATCTTTTCAACTTCGTATTATGCTCATGCCTGCGACTGACCCCTAAGCCTCATGACCCACTTTGAATCGAGCTGGTGACGACCTGTAGATTTTCAGAGCCGGATTTAAGCCGGATTCAAGCCTTTTATCCCGCCTAATTAAATACTCATTGACACAGGCACCTTTCTTTGATCGCAGTAAACACCTTTCCCTTTTCCACCACTTTCTAATGCTGCAGGAAACCCCTTGTCTGGAGCTGGAGTTTGACTATTTCAGTTGCCCTGTCAAGTACCCTGAAATGACCATCATTGAGGACCATGCAAACTGGAATATCTCCAGAGAGCTTGGCTTTAATTACTGCCACACCGGTTTGGTAAGATAACGAGAATTCATTTTGTGTGTGTTTTGTTTAACTGAGATCTGATAATCCTTCTGAGCAGCCGCCACATTGTTGTTCACTCTCACCACAGACAGTAACTTCCTTTTAATTCAGTTCTGTGTGACACAATACGGCACTGGCATTGTTCAGTTTTCATTTGCTCTGTTGCATGTGTTATATGGTGTCTTAGAGTAACAGACTGGCGCGTGACAACCCTCTGACCGACACTGACAATGAGCAGCTACGACAGGTGTGTAACAGAGATGCGCTGTCTGAAATCACTGAGCAGGAAAAAGACTTTCTATGGAGACACAGGTAATGGCTGTGCACTTGTATGCCGATATATGGGGTTTCTGAGGGGTCAAAGCCATTACGTTTTACATAAAAGTCATTGTACTAAGTTGTTCTCTCCCCAAACAATTTCAGACAAGACTGCGTCAACATGCCAGAGATCCTTCCCAAGATCCTCCTGGCTGTGAAATGGAACTCTAGAGATGAGATTGCTCAGGTAAGCTCAGGTTTCCACTGCTGACACACCTTTATAATGAAGGACATTATTTGGGAAATGGGTGTGTGCCTGACTTAGTTATACTAATGCGCCTCAGCTGATATTTACACAGATCAAACACACTGTCTCATGTATTGTAAGGGTTGTTTAAAAATGCAAGAATGGTAAAAAAAAACATATACTGTGTATCTATCTTTATTTTTAATTTTTTCATTTCAGATGTATTGCCTCCTGAAGGACTGGCCTGCTATCAAGCCAGAGCAAGCCATGGAGTTGTTGGATTGCAACTTCCCTGATCCTATGATCAGAGAGTTTGCCGTAAAGTGCCTTGAGAAATACTTAACTGATGACAAACTCTCACAGTACCTTATTCAACTGGTTCAGGTGTGTGGTTCAGTTGATGCTTCAGTGTCATATAGTGTAGTAGTGTTTTTAGGTAAATAACACGTTTTTTTGGTATTTTCTATGTTTTTTTTGTGCCCAGGTTCTTAAGTATGAGCAGTACCTTGATAACCCACTGGCACGCTTCTTGCTGAAAAGGGCATTAACCAATCAGAGGATAGGACATTTTTTCTTCTGGCATTTGAAGTGAGTTAATTTAAACAGGTCTTCTTTCAAGAATTTGTGGTGCCGTTTGTATGTGACTTGAAAGGTTAAACTGATGTTTGAATGCCGCTTACGGGGGAAAACGTTGCCAATTTTCAAGCAGCTTTCTATCGTTGCAATGCCACCGGATGACGCGTTTCAAGCAAGCGGCAGACACACGTTGGCAAACGAGCTGGCAGCTCCGGGAGCCGGTAACACGAAGGAAAGCCGAACATTTTCACATACCACCCACATAGCAATGATACAAAGCTGGTTGAAAATCTGCAAAGTTTCCCTTTTAAGGGTTGGCAAGAAAGTTATGTGAAAACAGCTGAGGCTGGACACATTTCCCATCAGCACACAGGCAGCCTCTTCATTTTTTCTTCTTCTCTTGCCTACATTTGTGTAGGTCAGAGATGCACAACAAGACAGTGAGCCAGCGGTTTGGGCTGCTGTTGGAGTCGTACTGCCGGGCTTGTGGCATGTATCTGAAGCACCTGAGCAGACAGGTGGAGGCCATGGAGAAACTCATCAATCTCACTGACCTCCTCAAACAGGAGAAAAAGGATGAGGCACAGAAGGTAATCCGACAGCCGGCAGCTGTTAATTGTGATTCACTGAATCATTGAGTTTAATCTTACCAACATCTGGACCAATCAGGCCACAGTACAATACTGTAGAATGATAGTTTGGATATTTGCTTTTTCAGTTGCTTGCTGCTATAATAGCCATGTATTAATTTAGAATGTTCTTAAATACAAACTGGCATCAATTGTGATATGTTTAATAATAATGTCAATCATACTCTAAGCATATATATATATATATATATATATAAATTATTTATTTATTTTCTGTTTATTTCAGCTTGACTGTATTTTCCTGAACATTGTTGATGTTCAGCTGCTGTTATTGAAGGTCAACAGTAGATGTTTCACAGTAAAAGCCTTTTAAGGAAGTGAAAAGTGCCGCAAAAAAATTATTGTTCCTTATTAGAATACGATGGAATTACTTTTAAAACGGTACATCAGGCAAAAATGTCTATCTCTTATAATTGCACTCAAATAAAGCAAATAATGGCCTTCACTTAAATACGCCACTATTTAAAAATGAACAGTATTCAAATATTTCTAGACATATGACATAGTAAACCGTCTGAATTGTACTCATTTAAAAACTGTGTTCGCTAGCTCACAAATAATGTTCAGTTTAATATTTAAGTGCTGGCTACAAGAAGGAGGTTGTGGCCACTAAATATAGTGTCAATCATCCTGGTGATGGCTTCTAAGCGAATGCATTGGTTAGCTAGCTAACTAGCAAATTAACTTAACATCTTAATGCACCATTATCAACCCAGTGATAGCCTTTATCAGAGATGTAACGACCAGCACCCAGCCACACAGCACAAGACTGGTGCTCGTAGAAGCTGCACTCGGCTCATTGTGAAGGTTCATCCTTTAGTTGTTGAAAACCAGCAGCAGGCAGACTGTACTCACCGTACATCTACCAGGTCGAGGGACTCGCCAGCTGTCTGAAACTACTGTTTGATTAACTCATACGATGGTTTCTCTTCTTTAAGGTTCAAATGAAGTTTCTGGTGGAGCAGATGAGAAGGCCTGATTACATGGATGCCCTGCAGAACTTCACCTCTCCACTGAATCCGGCACACCAGCTGGGAAACATCCGGTACATCAGCGCTCTCATCTAACTCCCTCCTCTGAAAAATAGCATTGAATATTACTTTCCTTTGCAGGTGTTGCTTTTGCCTTTTCCCCTCAAAGGCTTAAAATGTTATTATGTAAACACAATGCCAGTGTTTCGTGTGTATATAGAGTATATTTAGGGACATTAGGAACTCCATGCTCCTGAAGCGCCGCCTCGTTTCACAGCAAACTCGGTCCACATGACTCGCTTGGGATGAAATAATGTGTATATTGTTTTGAGTCAGGACTCGGGAGCATAGGCACATTTCCTCCTCAAACATATCCCTGTCTCTGTTTCAGCCTGGAGGAATGCAGGATGATGTCATCAGCCAAGCGACCGCTATGGCTGAACTGGGAAAACCCAGATATGATGTCAGAGCTGCTCTTTCAGAACAACGAAATCATCTTCAAAAATGGAGATGGTGAGTTTTGTCTCTGTGTTTTTCCCCTGTGTCTCTATTTGCCCACCTGTGCTGTGTATCAGCACGCGCGCGCGCACACACACACACACACACACACACACACACACACACACACACACACACACACACACACACACACACAGACTTGAAAAAGCTCTTGCTGAGCATGCAGCATAATTCATTCTAAGCCTGTCGGGCATATGATGGCACACAAACACAACCCTATCCCTGTTCTTTACATCGAATTCTGAAAGAACAAGCCACATTATTGGAATCACACTTCAGCGCAGCGGCTTGAGCATTTTGCTGCACCGTCTGTGGCAAAATTGACTTCGACGGCTCTGCTCCATAATGCATCGTGGAGTTGATCAAAGAGCAGCACAGCAGCTAATATTCACCTTACTGTCACCCACCTCCTCGTGTCTCTCTGCCTCCGCAGATCTGAGGCAGGACATGCTGACGCTGCAGATCATTAGGATAATGGAGAACATCTGGCAGAACCAAGGCCTTGATCTCAGGTAGGCTCCTCACTTCACCATGACAGCAAGGATGCAGGTGCATATTAACAGGCGCTGGATGCTTTCATGTTCTGCACTCATACCCGAATGCAGATTAGTGGCAACCCCTGCAAGCCACCCCAAGTCATTTAATATGAAGTCCGTCACTGCTGCCCTAATTATTTCTGCCTCCCTTTATGCTCCCCAGGATGCTGCCGTACGGTTGTCTGTCAATCGGTGACTGTGTGGGTTTGATCGAGGTGGTGAGGAACTCTCACACCATCATGCAGATCCAGTGTAAAGGAGGCCTGAAGGGGGCACTGCAGTTCAACAGCCACACACTGCATCAGTGGCTCAAGGATAAGAACAAGGGAGAGATGTGAGTGGCAAAAACAGTGATTTATACAGCTTTTCCTGATCATGTAGGGTGTCGACGGGGTGTTAGTGATAATATAAAGACTAATGTGAAGACTTACTGTCTAAAAACACATTTTTAAAAAATGGAAATACTTCCATACAGCCACTGAATTGTTATTATTTTCCATTTGTTTGATTTCTCAGGTATGACCAGGCCATAGATCTGTTCACGCGGTCGTGTGCAGGCTACTGTGTAGCCACATTTATCCTGGGCATAGGGGACAGACACAACAGCAACATCATGGTCAAAGATGATGGACAGGTAAGGATTGCATTAGGATTCCTTTTCTGTGTGTATACATGTGTACTTACCGTTTCTCTCTTTAAAAAAAATGAGCTAATTCATATTTACTTTTCACAGCTGTTCCACATAGACTTTGGCCATTTCCTCGACCACAAAAAGAAGAAGTTTGGCTACAAGAGAGAACGCGTTCCCTTTGTGCTCACACAGGACTTCTTGATCGTTATCAGCAAAGGAACTCAAGAGTGCACCAAAACAAGGGAGTTTGAAAGGTACCGGCAGCAAAAGTTTGTTTTCTCTGGTATTTGTAGAATATCACTCACTTGTCTTTTCTTCCATGCTTGTATCCCTTGTTGTATTTTCTTTTTTCTTTCTCCTCCCTCAGGTTCCAGGAGATGTGTTACAAGGCGTACCTGGCAATCCGGCAGCATGCCAACCTCTTCATCAACCTCTTCTCCATGATGCTGGGCTCAGGGATGCCCGAGCTGCAGTCGTTTGACGACATCGCTTACATCAGAAAGACGCTGGCCTTGGACAAGACGGAGCAGGAGGCCCTGGACTACTTCATGAAGCAGATGAACGACGCTCACCACGGCGGCTGGACTACCAAGATGGACTGGATCTTCCACACAATCCGCCAGCATGCCATGAACTGAAATGATGACTAATACATGAGAGGAGTAAAAAGGACCGTGGCAACAACAGCACACTAAGAACCAAAAGAATATTGAGAAGCGAGCGAGGTGTTTTCCCCAAACACCCTAAGGCCTGGTAATACTTCTGCCAGCGTGTGACTCTGAAACATTACCTGCCAGAGCACCACAACATAAGGGTGCTTAGAAGGGCCTATTTCAGGGACAAAATGCCTAAATGCTCCTGTTTCTACAGGTTTCTGACTTTTCTCTCTCTCCCTGCACTATGAACTTCAGATGACGTCATATTTCATCAGTCTTCTTCATAGGAACTAAGCAAGTGTAATGGACCTCGACAAAACATTTGCCTTCTTTTGTGTGAACAGACTATCTATTATACTACTAGATTTTTTTAAATTCATTATTCCTTTCAGTACATCTACAACCATCAGCATTAAGAAAGCAACATCATGAAGCGGTGTACCATGAAGCACAGACTGTTTTTCTAAAGGTGAACTCGCTGCTTCTTTTTCCACTACCTATTTTAAACTGATGAAGGCGGGGGAGATATCGGCACACACAGCCAGGCTAGCTGAGACAGAAGGAAAGGGACAATGAGAGGCCTGGCGGGTGACCACAAAATCATGATCACCTCTTTACAATCATGAAAAGCAACTGCGGAACTGATAGGGGGACATGTTGTTACACTTAGATAGCATTTAACACGTAACGCTAACTGAAATAGCAACTTATTTGTAGCCTACAGATGACGTGTCCTCAGTTTAGAAACAACGCCAGATAACTGACTTTTGTACAGCGGTATATCCATAGACTTGTATGCATTCGGTGCACATATTCCTTTTTGAGTCTATTTTCTACTGAGCCAAAGTACTAGATGTGTAACCCCACTATTTAGCTGTCTTATTGTAAAAAAAAAAAAAAAAAAAAGAAGAAAAAAAAAAATAGTCACGGCTATTCTAAGTCTCTTGTCTGTCCTCATAGCACTGATCTCTGCAGTATTTGTTTGTGTTTCGTTTCGTCTATCAGTATTATTTTGTGTCTGATGTCCACCCCGCGCAGTCGGAACACAGACGGAACACAGACGGACCGGAGAAAACCTTTCTGCTGGTCGACCTGTTGAAGATGTTCTGAATTGGCTGATGAAAGGCAAGAAACGGTGGGGGGGGGGGGGGATGTGGGATGTGCAGGGTTCCTTTTGTGTGCTGTGCTGTTACACTATGCAAGTTGTGATTCCTAATATGTACTGTCGACTGCAGGAAAAAAAGGAAAAAGTTGATGTCAGAGTAGGACAAGAGAGAGACATTCATCTCCCCCCCCGACATGCTCACACAGACAAGTGTGTCAGTGAACTTTGTACAGACATTACATGGAAGAGGACAACAAAAAAAACAAAATGCTGCACTGTAACAGAATCCTCTACTTCTTCCCAACAAAAAGAACTGTGAGAAACGCCTTTGGACCCTGCCTTTTTGCTTCTCCTCACCAGGTTTATATCTGGAGCTTCAATCTAAGCCATCTGTATAATGTTTGATCAGTCGAGTTTTGCTCCTGTCTTCTTGTTCTCAGTCACACATTTGACAGGTCATTGAAGACAGATGCTCTCCTCACTTTTTGCCATATGGTCCCAGATCGTAACGTCCAGGTAAAGAAAAGTAACCGAAGTGAATTTTTTTTGTCAACCTTCCAAGTGTCTTCTTCCCTCTTCTCTCCGATGATTGTCACCCTTATGTGTGGAAGAATAGTCTTTGCAGGTTCGCTCGCTGCACACAGACGCATACGTAAGAGGTCA
The DNA here is from genome assembly GCF_004355925.1 of Anarrhichthys ocellatus. Taxonomy (NCBI): domain Eukaryota; kingdom Metazoa; phylum Chordata; class Actinopteri; order Perciformes; family Anarhichadidae; genus Anarrhichthys; species Anarrhichthys ocellatus. The sequence continues at coordinate 8,079,644 of NW_022280045.1, forward strand.
GTAAATGTTCCAGCTTTACCAAATGATACACAACATGGCGGTTTCCTGGACACTCAAGTCTGTCTGAAAGTCCACTTTTTGTTTTCTGTACCTGGCTACGGACTTATAAAACGCCCAGGAAACCGATCCGAGTGAGATTTGCTTCTGTACAGGCGACAGAGCAGTGGGCCGGACCCAAACAGAGAAAACTAGACCCCATGAACTTTATTGAAGAACTCTCTAAATCATGCTATTTCCCTTTGTAATTGTTTCTTCTTCTCACACTGCATCATGCATGAGGTCCTCGAGTATCTACTTTTTTTTTTTTTTTTTTTTGTTTGTTTGACCTGATGTTGTTTACTTGAATTTCATGTACAGAAATGACCTTGTTACTTGTGAGGTACAACAAAGTCACAATGAAGTTAACAGATGCTGATAACTGCTACTACACGTGCAAATGCTTTCCTTGAATTACTACAGAGGTAATATATTTTTGTATTTTTAAATGTAAGCAAACTCGTAAATGTAACTGCTAACCAAAAAACAAAAAAAAAAAAAAAAAAAAAGCCGGAATCATGCATAATGTGCACCATCCTCATACAAAACCCAGTAGACAGCTTCTAGTTGTTGAAATGATATGAATGACAAAGCAGAGGTGGATTGTTGAATGAAGGAGGAGGACTCGATGCTGTTGTCGGTGTACGATCTTCACGCCAAGTGGAGATCTCTTGCCCTAAGTGGAAGTCTGTAAGCACAATAAGGAGGACGACGCTACCCTGCATGTTTTTAAAAGACCCAGAACCCATATGTTAGTTATATATCCATCTGAGTATATATATCATGTAAAACTCTTCAAATACTTGTTTTAGTTATCCTCATATGACAATGTCTGATTAAAAGAAACCTGTATGCATTCATTTATTGTACTGTTGAATAAAAACATTTCTCCCTATCTAAATACATGACCAGGCATTTTTATTAAATTGCTTGTTTTGCAAGCAAAATCTATGTAATTTACAAGGCACGTTTGCACTGTTGTGCTTCATGAAAAGATTGACATTCATGTGGGATAAAGCTTCAGTAATAGCTGCCCTCACAATGTATAGCTACTGTTGCATGCAGTATGCATTCAGTTTGGACTACTCTTTCTTGGACGTTTGACACACTCAAGATCAAAATCTTACTCTGATTGCTGTATAATTGTCCCGGTTCACATTAAACACAAGTTACATATTCACATTTTTTGGCACAAGCACTGGATATGTCATGACGGAGACTGCATGCTGGGTACCCGGAGGATTCCGTACAGCTTGCCCCGAGTGTATCTTGACGTCAGCCAGCCCACTGCAGCATCACTGCATATCTCCGAGGAAAGATGGGCCAAGCACTGTGTCAGCTTCACAAGGCCCACCAGCAGAGCTCCTCCACCCAGCATCAGACAGGGCCACAGCAATGCATACAGGGCTTTCTTAAAGGTGTACTTCCTGCTCAGGATGACGTCCCTGGGGTGCCTTGCCGGGTCAGTGACGCACGACGACGTGCTCCCCAGCTGAGTGTCCAAGCCGTTTTTCACTTTCAGGACTTCCTCCTGAAGTTCTGTTCTGTCCATCTGACATTTGGGTACGTAGAAACACTGAGAAAGAAGAGATGTGATTCAAGTGTAATTTTTATCAAGTGACCTGCTTGTTACAGCCTGCGGCACTGATTGCAATCAGTGAGACGAGCTGCAAGTTTCTTTTTTGATTCAGTATTTTGTCAGTTGAAAAAAAAGAAAGAACAGCCCTTCCTAGCCTCCATGTGCTGCACTATCACTGAAAAAATGTTCTGAATGGAGCAGAAGTGCAGCATGAGAGCATCTCCTAATAATATGTGCTGGCTTATTCACAAGGGTGCAGGATTCAGAGTAGTTTTCCATCCTGTCATCTTGTTTTTGCCTTCACTTCTCTCACAGGTGCTTTCTCAAGTCCCTGCTTAGATGTCTAATATGAAAACATGGATGACTGTGAGTCCAGGGCAAGCAACATTTGATTTGTTCTAATACAATGTTGTAGTACATAGACATAAAGTCTTAATGCTCAAACCCTCTCCTCGAGGTCTTAGAGTAACCTGCAGGTGTTCCTCCCTCACAGTCAACAAGCCACACCTGATATGAAGCAGATTCAAACCCAGGGCTCATAAAGCTGTACGTTAGGACCTAAAACCTGGAATTTACAGCCATTAATCCCTACCTCAGGAGCGAGGAGGACTGACTCCTCGTCTAAGTGGAGAAAAGCCGTCTGATTGGAGTCTGTGAGGTTAACCGTAACCCTGAGGCAAGGCACAGTGCTCACACCTCTGCAGTCCACCCACTCCTCCAGGATGTCGGCCTGCAGCAGCACACAGCTGGCCTCCTCCTCCCAGTTACTGGAAAACAAGAGCAACAGTTTGGTCTGTCCAAGCCAGAGCTTCCTTCCTAAATGTAATGATGTTCTATTTTCATTTGATATTATTTTAAATTGAATATCTTCAGTCCATATAAACTTGTGACAATTGACAAACTATGAATAATGACAACAACTGTCAGCCCTAATTGTATTGTTTAAAATCGCATGCTATAAGTCCCAGGACTGTCTATCATATGACATAATCTTCTAACATCAGCAGACAAACTAGAGTGCACCTGTTGACATAAGGTTTGACCACAGTCATGCCGACCACAAAGAACATGAGCACAGAGAAGGCCATCATGGCGAAGCCCAGCAGGACGGCTCTGTCCTCCCCGACACTCGACACCGGCATCTGTGTCCGAGCTCGCTGCCCCCCACGCCCATCCACCCCGCTACTCCACTCCTGCTCCTGCGCTGTCGCTGTGGGAAGGAGCTCTCTGTGTCTCTCACATGCACACACGCACGCACACACACACACACACACACACACACACACACACACACATACGGGATGTAATGATTTTATCCAACAGTGATTCAAATAAGATTTCTGATTCGATGCCTTATCAAATTTCGTGTTCGACGCAGAAAATGATTTGGTTCATTTGATAAATGTTCTATTCTTTCAAACTACAGAATTCCCTTCAGGGCTGAAAGTATCCGAGCAGATTTTGCCTTTTTTAAAATAAAAAACATAGTTTGCTCGAGTTCAAAGATTGAGATTTATTTGCAAGTTTAAACTTTGGGACAGAGTGGAAGCAGCTCCTGTGGCTAAAGATTTAAGTCTATGACCTCATCAGATAATATTTTGTCAAATAGCTTCCTCCAGATTCACAGGGGACATTAGTTTTTAAAGTAGTTCTTCTTCTGACATGTGAACTGACCTTGATAGGCTAAATCTGTTAGCCTGTAATGCAATATAAATCGATTTTAGTCAGTTCAAACTGCTCAAAACTATGCATCTGGCTTTTCAGACATATATAATTTGTCATGCATGCTCATATGTGTCCAGGGGCTGGAAATCTGAATGTGGAGGTTTGTTATAAAACTCCACCTAATGGTGTCACAACAGTGTTTTCTAAGACTTTTCCGCCCGGTCGATGGTCCTCTCTTACCGTGTCTGCCGCCTGCGAGCACCCTGCAGGTTGGTGTTAATGGGGATGGACCTCCGGGGAGAAGCTGTGTTCAAGAACATACCCACTCCTATCTCTGTCTCGGCCACCTCCCAGTCCTGAGTATGTGAATCCGCCTAACAAGCTCTTCTCTCTCTGAAAGTCAAAATGTCCTTCTGTTCTGTCAACCGCTGATCGTCTTGTGTCTCAGATGATGCACGGTGAGTGAGTGAACCAGATTACAGTTTATTCACTGGGAGGCTTCCTGTTGTTTACCAAGGCTCAAAGGTGAGTGCGACAACATGTTCCACCCTCGTGTGTGTTTCTATAGGAACCACCACAGGTACAGTAAGACAGGTAAGATGCTAATGGCCTCTCAGTGGGCCCGTGAGGCTCAGCTGCACGTAGCAGTTTGTCACAGAAAAGCAGAATGAATCCCTTCTTGAATATTAACTTTCTACACCGAATGAAACAGCATGATGACGGTACATGTTCGTAGAAGATCAACCATCTTTACGGACATTTACACACACACACACACACACAACAGATACTGACCCAAACATGCTTGTTCTGCAACATTTTATTATCCTGTTGGCCCGTCGAGCTGGAAACCTCTCACATTGTTCCGACGGTGTGTGTCAAGAGTGCAAGTTGCTGAGCAAGTTTATATGTGTTATTCAAACAATCCAAACTCCTTGAATTATTCATGGTTTGCTGGAGAAACATATGGAGGTATTAACTTGGTGACAGTTCAGTTTAATATAACAAGCCCAAGGCTGGGAACACCACAGTAGCTTGAGAATAGAGCCAACTATTCAATAAAACAGACAGCAGTGCCATACCTAATTTATTCAGTGTTGAATTCAAAAGAGCATTATTTTTTGAGGGGAATAAGGCATCTTATTCTGGGAAATGTAATTGCAGTTTATCTGATATATTTTATACCCTGTATGTTTGTATTACTGCGTGTGAGACATCGTGTTTGTGAACGGCAAAGTTATTCATATCTACGGCCTGCAAGAGGGCAGATAGGTCTGGCACACTTCTTCACTGGGCTGTGGGAGAATAAAGTGCTTTTGGTGAAACTGAAGAAAACAAGATTAAAAATGTATAAAGCTCAGTGTACTTTACCTCACCTGGTAACCGGAGACATTGCCTTGACCGAGAGGCTCTCAGCGTGGTGCTGCGGACGTGACTCAAAGAGAATTTCCTCTTTAACATAAATGGCTAATGGAAACGGACTACTGCAATAATCTCACTGGACTGTGTTGTTTTCTACTGCTGATTTGATGTATTCTGCCCTGTGTTTTCAGGTCTCAACCCTGCTGAAACTTCTTCTGCAGGAGAAGCCTCCTCGTATGATCCCAGTTTTCCGTTTCTAAGAAGTTCGAAAAATTACCTTCACAATGTTGGGACAAATTCCTCCAACTATTGGGGGCAGCAAGTTGGACTAATTGAACACACAGGGTTTCCTGTCATCTGATAATGCCGCTGAACGACATTTCTGAACATGTGCAGCAAGAGGTTGGCGTATAAAAGGCAGCAAGTCATTGAGCACAATGGATTATCTCCAAAAGAGGAATCTAACTTTTCTTACTATTGGATTGATATTTATGCTGAACGGCATTGAGTACGGTAAGTTCATTATTACAGCTTTATGGACTTGAGGACATGAGATAATGGCCTCATTAGTGCAGAATCTGCCTGGCATTTTGGCTTCAAGCAGTCATCACAGAATATATTTATTCTCTGTGTGAGTAAACAAGGCTCGTCATTTACACATCTCCCCTCCTTTTCCTCCACACTCGTCCTCCTCCGTGCTTCTCTGGTGGTCTCAGCCGTCATTCTGCCTACAATATGGAGATATCTGCAGATATTGGAGGCCCCCCCTTACTTCCTGGGTCTGGGTCTGTCTGCCTTCAGTCTGAGCGGACTGCTCACAGGCCCACTTTTTGGGTTATGGTCAGATCGGAACCAAACTACAAAGTCCATCATCCTTTTCTCCAATCTTTTTGAGATTGCCGGTGAGTAATCAAACCACAAGGTAAACCACATCGAGTCTGATTATAGAAGCCACTGGCACGACTGTGTGTTTGTGTAAAACTCAAACTGTAGCTCGTACTTGGGCTCATTCATTATTCACTACACCAGTGGTTCTCAAACTTTTTCTGTCGTGCCCCACTTTGGAAGAAGAAAAATGTTCATGCCCCACCGCAACCCCAACAAAATTGTAACAAAATGGTCCATGTTAAATTTTTATTGAAATAACATTTTGTGACTCCTCCGTCTGTGCTTTTTCAAATAATAGAATAAAGAAAATTGCAATTACTTTTAAGTAAACCAGATTGCTCCATCAGACAAAAATAAATAAAATGTGCAATCACTTTGTTAGAACAATGCAAATAAAGTTATATCTGTGCAAAAAATAACGAATATCTGGCAAAAAATAGCTTATTGCAAATGGCTGCTATTAACCTGTTTTGCACTAAACATCTTTTCAAGATAACAATAAAGTGCAACCTGTGAAAAACTAAACAAAACAAGTTTCATACTATCCGCAGCTAGAGTTTTCAGACATAAAGCACAGACTGGTCTCTCATCTCCTACCGCGTTCACTGTGAAACCCAGAGCAAGATAGGCGTCATCATATTTCCTTCTTGGCTGCTTGCTGTTCGTCTCGGATGCATCGCTTGCGGTTGCTTTTCTGTTCCCGCCTGCCAAATGTCTCTTCATTTGGAACACTAAGCCACACATGTGAGTCGCCAAGGATCATGGCCGTCATGCATGCGCAAGCGTAACCTGTTAACGGCGTAACGTAAACAGTTACACGAAAGTACAGGCATTTCGCCATGTATTTATTAATTACTTAAATTTAAAAAAAAAGAAAGATTCCGCATTTCCCCCTGCGCCCCACCTGTAACTGTGGGGCGCGCCCCTCTAGTGGGGCGCGCCCCACAGTTTGAGAACCACTGCACTACACTATTACTGAAGAGACCTTCAATGTAAAGCAGTATAAAGGGTCCATGTTTCAGGTAATTCCTTTCATCTAAATGTTTCCTTTGTTTAGCCTGAATGTGCAATGCATGATGGTAGTTACCTTCAAGTTAGTGGCCGTAAATTGAACACTACTTTACACAAAATGGATTCATCACCAGGGCACCATGGAATGTCTGTGCATATTTCATGTTTTTTTTTTTTTTGCTGCTGGTATTTCAGTCACAACCCTTTAAATGAAGCGTTTGTTTCACACTCGAGACGCATTTCTCAGCATGATTTTCATCTTTATCTGTCCTCAGGTAACTTCATGTATTTTATTGGATACTCAAAGTGGCTGTTGCTATCCAGTCGTCTTGTAACAGGTGACGCGCTCCCGCTCACATGCATGCATGTCATGAAATAACAGCCAAAGCATGTACTGTATCAGCACGGCTGTGAGGTGTCACAGAAAGATGCTGTTTCCTTCTCAGGTGTCGGCGCAGGAGCGGGCTCCTCCATCTTTGGTTTCCTGACTCGGAGCACTAAGCCAGAGGAGCGCGCTGGCATCTTCGCAGCCATCATGGCCTGTCGACAAGCTGGCCTCCTTGTGGGTCAGTTTTCCCCCCTTCATCTTACCGCAGAGAGAGGGGTCATTTCACCTCCTCTGTCTTCTGAGAAATATCAGACACGGGAGACGATGTGATGTCTTCTTTGATGTTCAGTTTCAACCGTGAGAGGGAGACATTCAATAAGATGGAGGCTACCGTCTCCACACATCCTCTGTTTTTACTCCTTCTCCTCTTTAAAGTTCTTCTTCCTGTCTCTCTCCAGGGCCGGCGTTCAACCTGTTCCTGCGGCTGTGTGATTTCAAACTGGGGCCCTTTGTTGTGAACAAATATACATCTCCTGGGGTAACAGCATCCAGATAATCAGTAATCTCAGGTTCTCTGAAAGCCTCATGAATACCGAAACAACCTTTAGAAATAGTCGCTCCACATTCTGCACTCCTCCTGGCTCACACATCTTCTTTTATCTTCTTTGTAGAAGAATACAAAAATGCCTGCAGCAATACTCTGGCCCGTATCAACTGAAATCGATCTATTTCCACCTCACGAGTCTCTGAATAAAACACCTGTAGAACAGTTGCAGCTTAAATGAGATATAACAAAGCTCTTACATTCCATTGTTCCACATAATGTGATGATGCACGTCTCTCTATATTTCACCGTGCCAGGTTACTTTATGTCTTCCACACTCTCCTTCATATATCCAACGCTTTATCTCTCCTGAGAGTTTTCTTGGATTTTGATGTTGTAAAAAGACGTAAATATTTGAGGATGTGTTTAATCTTTTTCCTCCTTACTCTCAGATCTTCATGTGCCTGTTGTGGGTGCTGCTCCAGTTTGTCGTCCTGGCTCTTTACTGGGATGTACCACCCATCAGCTCAGAGGAAGGCACGGCGATGGTGGAGATGAAGGAAGAGGATGATGATGAGGAGGAGGCGCTGCTGATGGGGTCCGAGGAGGAGCCGCTGCCCACCTACAGAGCTGTCAACTCTGACCAATTGGAGACCTCCACCTCGTCTGGGACGCAGCCTGTCCACGGTGCCTCGACGCTCTTGAAACCCTTCAAAGGCTTCAGCGCCAGCAGAGGTGAGCGAGCAGGTTTGACTGCCTGTTCTGAACAATGACTGTTATCTTTCCTCTGCCTTATTTGTGGGATTCAGGTAGGAAGAGTTGTCACTGCCAATGCACACGTTTTGTATCAGCTCTATTGATTTCCTTGCATGCATGCACACACACACACACACACACACACACAC
>NW_022280045.1:8088361-8093648 GCF_004355925.1 Anarrhichthys ocellatus
TCTCTCTCTCTCTCTCTCTCTCTCTCTCTCTCTCTCTCTCTCTCTCTTGTCTTTCACTCTGCAGAGCTCCTGAGAGAGGAGGTGGTTGTTCTCCTCACGGCTCAGTTCATCACTCTCTTCAATCAGACAGCGCTGGAAGTGAGAGCAGCTACCGTTGAGAACCATCAGCCGGGTTTCCCAAGCATTTCACACAGTGTCACACTATTTTACACTGGGTCTCATCCAAACTGCATCAATCTAAGCCTTGCTTGAAAAGACCTGCTGTGTTACTTTAAGAAAATAATCAAGTATCACTTAACACTCATCATATAACTGATGTAGGGAGTGCACAAAATCAGTCTCGTGTCCCCGACCTGAAACATGAAGAGGTCTTTTCCTATTGTCATTAAAATGTGGCCACTGAATAGTCATGTTGTGCTGACCTGGACAATCACTTCAATATCAAAACAGAATCATCCTTTTGATCTGGAGTGAATGGAGCCTTTGAAGGAGTTAAAAGGTGCATGTTTCCGCTCCTCTACCTCTGACTGAATCACTTTCTCTAACTGACTGACCTTACGTACATCTTTCTTAAAATCCCTCAGACCATGGTGACTCCTTTGACGCAGCGCCTCTTCAGCTTTGGCGAGCTGAGCAACAGCCTGATGTACAGCCTGTGCGGGGTGGAGGTCATCCTGGGCTTCTTCTTTGTGCGCTGGCTGAGCAGGAAGGTGGCGGACCGCGTCGTTCTGGCCGTGGGCCTGGTCATCTGCTGCATCGCTTGTATCTGGTGCCTCGTCTTCCTCTGCAACCCCCGAGGTGCTAACCTGTACAAACACAAATGCAAAGGCGCACACAGTCCTAAAAAAAGTGCCGTGGTCTGTGCCAAATCCTTTCTGTGAGACTGGTGTTGGCGTAGTGTGCATATCGGGTTAAACACTAGCTGAATTGAATGTGTCCTGTAAATGATATCATTCAGGAGATCATACAGGCAAGCTGGATCCTGTATGTTCATGTTGGCCCGCGTCTGTTGCAGTTCGTCACGTTTATCGCTCTGATTACAAGTGACAGGTGCTGGAGCTGGGGAGTGCCTGAGTACATATAAAAGGATTACAGTAATCTAATTAGACAAAAATGCTATTTGTTAGAGCATATCCTACTTTTGTTTGCTATTTGTTACAGTTACAGTTAAAACAACCAAACAAAGAAATTAAACCTTAAAGGCAGATACCGGATGAGAAATACGTTTTTCTTGGACCATGGAGAATAACTTTTGATTGGTGAAATTTCATTTAGATTATTTGACTACAGAAAGGAACATCCAACAGTGGAGTGGGCACATATTCACACAAACATGTGCATGTTGCAAAGCTGCAGAGAACAAATATCTAGCGGCTGCCAGCTTGGCAGTGGTTTAGCTTGCAGATAGAGCCATCTCTGGTGGTGCCAACCCATTTGTGAAAGGAACTTAAAAACCGAGGGAAGGGATGGATAACTAAAGTATGATCTGACGCAGGCATTGAATCCTTACCACCACGTGTCAAAAAGAAAATTAATAATAATAATTTAACAGCTAAGAGATCGACTAATATATATTTATTTAATGTACGTGAGAGGTGGAGTTAGATTACAGTCAGTAAATGTAATTGTTTCATGATATGTTCATATACTATGAGGGCAGACTACTATAATTCAATGGGCCTAATACCAGGGTATTATCTTTCCGATCCTGTCAGGTGGATATGGATGGGAGCTGTCGAGCTTCATCATCGGAGTGTTTCTGCAGCTGCTGGGGCTTCCCTTCGTGGCCGTGTCTCAGGTGTCTCTCTTCTCCAAAGTCACAGCAGAGAAAACACAAGGTTGGCTTGCTATACGGCTGTTTGCTGTTTGCACGATTCAACATATTCAAACAGCAGATTGCTGCTCAGCATATGCGATGCAAAGGAACAGTAGTACATGCATTTTCTTTTTTTAACTTTCCATATTTCAATGTTTGAAATAAATAACTTTGTCGTTATTTTGTGACGCCTCACCAAAAGGATTCAGCCAAGGTGTCAGACGCTCAGTCGGGGGCTTGGCCACCATCTTGGGTCCTTTGTGGGCTGGAGGACTGACCAACAATTTGTACATAATGCTGGGCATGATGCTAGCTCTTCTCATAATGATCACAGTAAGTACAGCACAGCTCATTAATAGCGTCAAACTGAGGATGAAACGATTCTCATGTTTGCAATAGTTGAAGCCACCAGCTGGTTAGCTTAGCTTAGCGTTAAGACTGATATTGGCAAGCTGTCTTGTGTTCTTTAAGAAATTCCTATACAACCACCTAAGCATCCTTAACCTTTGTTTAAAGCATCTGAAAAGATTTAAATCTTACAGCAACAGTGAATAATATGCTTAATGGCTGTCTGGAAGAGAGTATTTGAGAAGATCAATAATGAACAAAATCCACCTAAAGCTCACTATTTGTTTCATTTGTTTGAACCATGCAACGGCTGAAGTATAAAAAGAATTGTGTGGTTAAATCAACAATATATATTGTGTTAACAGAGCCGGGCTAAATGTCAGCTGCTATCTAAGCTGTAGCTTCTTATTTAAAATCCATCTACCAGCACCTCTAAAGCTCGAGGATTAACATGTTATATTTTGTTTAATCCATACAAATACCAACGTGTAAACAATATTTTTGTTCCACAGGGAGGTATAGAGCTACTCTCAATGAGCTGGAATTGACATAATGCTTTTAACACAGTGCTTCTTCTTTCCCCACTCGGTACATGATGTGTCTTCTCTATTAGAATCCATCCAACGCTTTTTTCACTTACCCAAACGGAAAAAAACCCAGTGGCTACTTGCCAGTAAAATCCTTATCTCAGCATGTCTTTGATAGCCTGTGCTTATTACTCGGTGCTCTCTATTCTCTAAAGCCATATCACGCTGTTCATTTTCTCAGGTTATGACAGCGCTGTCCTACGACCGCCTGACCGAGCCCAGGGCCGTGCAGAGCGCCCAGAGCTCTGACAGCGGAGGATAGAGCTGCAGTCTGTGTGGAGAGCCCGAGAGGCTGAAGAGAGACGGGGGGAGTGCCCTTCACTTCTGAGAGAATCAATACAAGTTTACTGCAGAGGAAACTGTATGAGTGTGGAATAAAAATGTTCAAAACCCATACTGTACCTCAGAACCTGCCAGAGAGGTGATCACACAGGTACAAACACTTTGTACAACCTCTCAGCAATCAGATGTTATTAGAACCCATCTTCAATGAATATCAGACTATTCATTATCCTTTACACAAGGGGGCACCATTGCTCCCATATTGAATATTCAGAGGGTAATTGAAGATGAAAGCCATTATTTTTAAACTGAACTATTTATAGTCCCAGGTGTTGATGAAAAGATAAGAGAGCAGCTTTTTTTTTCCCTCCATGTGACCCACGCACCAAATTTTTCATTTCTTGTCCCGAGTCTTTCTTCCTCGAAAAAAGAAATGAAACAATTGACACAATGGGTGCAGAAGTGGAGTTGTCAACATCCTAGCGGCTCCATGTCAGTGTAGCTGATAGAAGAAGAGGGTCAAATAAAGTGAAGCTTTAGAGAATTCTTCGTATTTATTTGTAGTTGTGGAGTGAAGCAGCATTTCCAGTGTTCATACAGAGCCTTGGATGTGACTAAAGCGGATAGATATTATCTGAAAATATTCCTGTATATCTAATGTGCAAATGAGGAGCTCATGAATTAAAACCAAATGGGACAAATACTTGTTAATTAGCCAGCTCTATCGTTTCACTTTGGGGGGATTTAAAGTTTAATTGCCTGTATTCATAATTCAAAACATGACAAGGTGTGACTTGTGTATCGTCAGCTGTTCGTGTCTATATTCTCCTCTAGGATGTGCTGTATGCTACACATGAGAGGAGAACGCTGTAAGCAACATCTTCCTTTGTACCAATTTATATGGTTTTTTGACCAATCTCTGTGTTTTTGCATAATTGCAGATAAGGCTCAGTAACCTTTTCTAGTTTTCTATACTCAGCATGTGATATTTGGCTTTCCAGAGGCTTTTTCGCCTGAAATGGAAATTTTAATCTTTGTGACTCAAGGATATATAAGTACTTTCATGTTCTCATCAGCGCATTCAGGTACTTGACATTTTAAGGGAGATAACAGGGTGCAAAAACAAAATCTGGTCAAGCCTGAATTTACTCCGTTTGAACAAGCTCGCTTTTTCAGCCTGATTATTTCTGTCTTGTGTTCTTCAAGAAACTCCTTTACAACAACCTAAATAGCCACAACCAGTTTAAAGCCCCTGAAAACGTGCATTCAAATTGAAACTTTATGACTATTGCTAATGTCACACTACATTTCAGCATGTAACTGATCCGTTTTTCAATAGTTTTATTACAAAAATAAAACAGGAAGTAAACACACGGTCCCTCTTTTTCATATTTTTAGATAGAATGCAGTAAAGAGCTGACAGAACATGACATTGCAATGGATGGTGTCTTAAAGCCCCTGAAAACTTGGCTTCAAATTTGAAGTTTTTCACTGTAAATAAGACTAAATGAGAAACCAATGTTACGTTATATTTCTGTTTTATTTATGCAGAGTTTAACAGTTAAAAGCTCAGTCAATCAGGTTTGTGTGGGTGTGGTTTGATCAGATTTGATTGACGGTGACCAATCTTTCAAATGTTGCAAAATTGTGATTGGTGTACAGAAATAACATCACTTTTTTCTTACAAATATCTGCCTGCTTTTAACCAGCAAAAAGAGCTCAGAGGAAAATTGATTAGACATATCTTTGATGTGAAATACACAAAAGCATTAAACCTTTGGCAGAAAATGGTGCGTTTATGTAAGACCCCAATCGCTAATAGTAAAAAGCTAATAAATATGTTTTAGGGCTCTTAAAGAGATTGCATTAACACTTTGTTATATAATTCATAAAAAAGGTTTTTCTGCGTGGTATACCAGACAAACCACTTCTCCTCTACATCGTGACGATCCTGCTTTCATACACAAGATCTGTGCAGTCAACTATGCTTCGACTCAGCTTCTGTATCAGCCTATAGAGGCGGCACACAACCCCCCAAGGACATAAATAGAAGAGTCAGAGGGCCTTGGGCTTTTATGTTAAATATACCAAAGGTAGGCACAGAAGCACAAGTTATGCAATTTTAAAGATACACAGAACAACCATTTGATGCAGGAGCTAACAATTTTTTCTCTGAAGCATGGACGGAAGTTTGTCACTATGGAGATTAAGTTTTGTGAGGGGGGGGGGGGGGGGGGGGGGGGGGGGGGGGGGG
>NW_022280045.1:8093748-8158118 GCF_004355925.1 Anarrhichthys ocellatus
TATTTCAGCTACTCAGTAGAGTGTAAAATGCCTTTGTAGCTTTAACAGTTATTCAGTGTTGAGTGTTTTTTTTTTTAGTATGCTTGCTGCTGTACAATGAACTGAACTGTGAACACTGAACAACATTTTTGTCTGTTATATCCAAGTCGACCGCTGTTAGGTACAGAATACACCAAGCCTGAGTAGTTTATCTCTCTGCATATTGTTGCCCCACAGCAACACAAAGTATTTTTGTCCCTCACACCCGCCCACTTGTACTTTGAATTTACACATGTGCGACATCTTTCTGATAAATCAAACAAGGAGCTGGGTTCTGGGTGAGAACAGCTTTTCAGGAAACAGAGCCAATGTGGCACAGTGCCACGAAAAAGAAAACATAAATTTGACTATTTTTATGCCTTCAAATCGAGATAACTTGTTGGAAAAAAAGTGCAAGTGTGAGCATGAATCTCTCAAGCAGCATAGTTGATGCTGCTAGACCGCTTACTGGGACAGTACCATGCTCAATGACTGTCAGTGTTAATTCTATTTATTAATACTCACTGGCAATAATGGACACACGTACATTTTATGGTGTAAACGGGCAAAAAGGAACCTGACGTATTAGGACCAGTTTTACAGGTTTCACCAGGCTAAAAACCAACACACAGGAACTACACATTCTTGTTTCTTACAGAGTTACTTATTCCTCTAACCTAGAATGATCTATATTGGCCATTTACGATATAGCACAAACATCTTGTGAAGTGAACGAAAAGGAGAGAACATGTTACCATACAAATATACTATATTTCTTATATTCCGAGGCAGCGTGCTGAAAATGTGATCTGTTTCATCACCGAAAGCAATGAGGACCGTTCATGCAATATTTGGCAAAAATGTATAAAAATGTACAACTGTTCGACAGAAATTAAAATGTTCTTGTTTTTATTGAACTGAAGGAGAAACATATCTGTGATGGGGATGAGAATGATAGTTGACTGTTCACATGAAAAAACTAATTTGTGCAGTAGATGACTAGTAAAATGTATCCACTTTTCATCAAAGGGAACTTTACTCAGGCCTGATTTCACTTTTTTGCACTGCTTGCAATGAAAGCAGATTGACGCTGTCGTCTAACAAAGATAACGGTAATTGGTCATAAAGAGGAGAACAGCATCTGACTGGAGCCAGTGTGTAACAATTATGTTAACGCAGAGAGGGGCTCTTCTCTTCCTGATGGCATTACTGTAGCCGGACTGAGGACGGTTGTTAATGGGTCGTAGATGATAGATGAGTTATCATCTACGGAAGAATATGAAGGGAGATGACATCAGGCCAGCAATATTCAGTCCATCATTCACTTTTTCTTCTTCTCCCTGCTGCCATCCAGTCTTTGTGCAGAAAGATTTATCCCTACAAATCATTAAGATATCTAATTTTACAGGAATATATTTATTCAGGATGTAATTTATATTCTGTGTTGGAGGATGCAATGAATGCAATTCATAAAAATAAAAAAAAATCCTTTACATTAGATGTCAGCGTGTTGGTCTCCTGCCAGCGGAGTTAAAGATTTACTGTTTCACCGCTTTTGTTGCTGACTTCAGAACCTGACTTCTGAATGTCATTGACAAGGTGCGACTCAAGTCCAATACTGTGTGTGTGCAGACACACAAAGGGAGGGGAAATTTGCCACAATAATCTGACAATTTATTTCCATTCAGTTCACAGTATTAAGCGTGTGAGCTGGCGTAATGCTGTGAGTTTGAATGTACCCCTTATAGCGATATCGAGATGGGCGACTAATGAGCTGACAGGGGAGTGGGAAAAGAGAAAGAGAGGGGACAGTGTGCACGAGGCTCCGTATCGATGAATCACAATGTCCCCTTCCTCATAAGCTGCTTAAGATTCAAAAAGCCGGCTGTCTGGCTGGAAGGCAAATGATTTGATTTATTACATGTGACGGCGGTGCTCGGGGGTTTGCACATGCATACAGTCACTCAGGTATAGCTCCCCTCTGCATTTCTTATCGCTCCCATCACTGTGTGTTTGTATTCCGCACGCCTGGCATCGCCTCAGATACATTGAATCAATTGCCTCCACCCACACCGACCATCCGCCCCCAGACTCATATGAGAGCCACGGTGAAATGAATGCCTTCGGGAGATACACGAGCGCTGTGTTTAAGGCAGCCTCGCTCATTGATTGCAGCCCATTGTAATAGCAATGGAAATATATTCAGATAATTATCAGGCTCATTCAGGTATGTGGTTTGCTTGTGAACCTGGTGTTGCTTTGCGAAGGGAGAGAGTTTTTGTTTTTTTTCCCTTCCTGCAGCAGCACCAAAGAGCCTCAGAGCAGACAGTAAATTTGCTCATCAACTGGTTTCGTTCCAGTGAGAGGTAAAATTATCCAATATTTCACGGTCTGGCCCTTTGAAGGCGGCGTTACTCAGCAAAGCTCAATGCGCAATGGAGCCAAAATGCAATAGTGATCAAACAGACGCCTCATTTTCACGGGTGGATTCAGGCCTGTCCAAACTGCTGCATGGAGAAATGATGAGAAATAAGAAACATCTTCTCATTCTCGGTTGTTTACGATCGACTGCAGTAAACAAATCAAGTAAACAATCGACCCCCCACGTTTCAGTTCACCCTCCTTCATCCCCCCCGTGGCGGTGGAAAAAGCGCGGTCATGCTTGTTGTCTGACAGCAATATGGTCAAGGTTTATGTGCGTCTGGACATGTGGGAGCCCATTGATCCCATTAACAGCATGTGAGAAGAATATTATGAAATGATGAGAACTTCATAGGAGGTCATGTGAGGATCAATATTAAATCCTATCTCATTTATAATCCTGCTGAGCAGAGAGGCTCCGCGGGGCTTATAGCTGCTTAAAGAACAACGCATTCGACAATTTACTTTAATGCTTATATGAATAAATGTAATGACACACAAGTGCTTTGAGATGAAATGTTTTTCTTGTCTGTTTGCAGGCACTTTAGTGCTGTTTTGTTGTCAACAAATGCACTATAAATACACTGATGGATGATGGAGAGGCTTGACCAACAAAGGCTCACACACATACACACAAACATGATCAGGGAAAGTATTGACATATACAATTAAAATCAATTCATCAAATGTTTGTTACATCTCCTGGCAGATTGATATTGTGTTCTCGGCTATTTTTAAGGAGATTTGGCTGCTCTTATCTGCAATCTCCACCCTCTTACACAGCGTCTTCAGATCAAGGATTACGTTTCTCATTATACATATCACTTAGAGGATTAACCCGTTCGCACACTCTCATCACCCCGAGTTATGAATCTGACCGCTGATGGATGTAAAATTCAATGAGGGGGTTTCATGAGATTGATTTTGAAACAAATTCCAGCTGCAAAAGGAGCTCAAAATCTTTTTCACCCACTCTCCCAAAATCTGGGAATGTAACCTCTGATTTCGTTCACTCTCGAGCCAATTAAGCTGTGAGATTTGTTTGAAGTCGCAGATTGAAAGGAGAGTTTGCCGGTTTCGGGCCCAAACAGTGAAGGGAGACCGCAGGGGTCCAGGTTCCCAGAGCCTGCATGTGTAATCCAGTCTAACATGCATGCAAATCTCATCTGTGCCCGCACACAATGGTCTGTCTGTGTGAAGGAGGGAGGCAGGGGAAGCACAGGGAGAGAGAGAGAGAGAGAGAGGGGAAAGGCTGTAAGTGTGTGTCCACTGTGCCAAAGCATATGCCATGATAGGTCTTAGGAGACAGAGCGCAGACACACTAATGTTCACAGAATCTTTTATCAGGGTTGATATTTAAACATCCATAATTAATCCAATATCTGTGGAGCTCTCCAAGGAGAAAAAAGAAACCCACAGCATCGCCCATGGAAAAGAGAACATTGTAAATTCCTGGCACTGCACTGAGTTCTTCTTCTCTGCAGTGTAAAAACAAAAGTTGGCAACTAAGATCTCGGGGGAAATTAAAAATCTTTGTCTTATCCAGCCAATTAAATGATATACACCTTTTCGTACATGGCTGGAGCTGGCCCCCGGAATCTATTTATGACAGTTTTGTGGTTACCACTTCTACTACTCACCACAGAGAGCTTCACTTCACCCCGAAGGACGAGGCTGGAAATCAGAGGTATAGGGTGAGGGGGATTTTTTTTTTCTTCCCAGAGGCAGAGACACAGAGAATTTACTTTACCATCTGTCTCTATCATATAGATTTATAGGATTAAGCCAAATGCTGTTTTAGTCCCGAGCAGAGGCTCAACTCTTTCATGTGAAACATTGGATTAGATAGTCAGAGATCCTTTGTGTGTTGTCTCCAGTCTCCCAATGACTCTTTTCTTTGGCATCTTATTATTTAAAGAGAGGGTGCTTCTAAATGCACGCCACGCCTTGAACTTTATTACATTTCGATAACTTTATACATGTGTGTGTGCATCTCTATTCTCCCGAGCTCGCACCTCTGGTCCATTGGGACCCCACTGGGCAGACCATAGCTCAGTGGGGGGCCTTCACTCCAATTTGCCATCGTTTGTCACCATTTGTTCGTCGCGACAAACAAAATGTTGGCCCTCGGTCCCCTCCCGTTTGGCCACAGTCACAAATGGCGTCAGCTGCTCTCTTCTTCTCATGGCTCTATTTATCCCTTTCTTTATACTGAATAACTCAGCCCTGCCCGCTAGCTGGGGCGGACATTTGTTTAAAATAGTTCCCCCATCATTTCATCTGACATGAATATTGTAGCATGTTGCTGTTGCATTATTGATGCCGTGTTTGTCTTGGTGTATGATATGTTAATTAAAAGATAAACTGGGGCTTTGGCTGTATGACAGTTTGGTAATCCGGGAGTCAGCGAGCTTCTAGACTCTAGAAGCTCGCTGACTCCCGGATTACCAAACTGAGACTTCTTTTCTTTGACCCTGTCTTCTTGTCTGTTGTTGATGCAGTCAGATGTCTCTTCCAGCCTCCAGTTTCATTGTGTACTTAAATATCTCTATTACAGGCCCTTAGATTGCAAGCTAATTGCATAATGCACTTTTAACCCAGTTTATGATGAACTTTAGCTGCTGGACAGACTTCCATGAGGCCAGCTGGGTTGAGCGCTGACGAATGAGGTCGAGATATTTCAGACAGATACAGCAGGCATGGCAACCTTCTCCGTGATCAGATAGTTGAAGCTGATTTCCTGCCTCATATCGCAATCTTGCATCTTTGTTGGTGTAGCAGAGAAACTAAAACATGTTAAATTGCTGCCCGGCTCCATGAAAACACAGGAAGGGCAGGCAGTTAAAGAGCTTTCTGAGGCTTCCTGGGAGAGTAAAGCCTCTCTTTGGATTGCTTGCAAATGGACAGGCAATAAACTTTAGGTGACTTTACGGTGTTAACAGTGAGGAGTCAATCCAGTCGGGGATTTGGTTTCTTCTTTGTTCCTCCTCCACTCCGCTCTGATGTTCTGTTTTATAAGGTTGTTGCTGAAAGTTGAGAGATGAACCGACAGATGACCGTACCATTACGCTGAGTGGCTAGCTGTTTCTCTGGTCAATGAGGCCACGGTGACAAGTTGGCAAAGATTTAGACAAGAGGCTCCTTGGCACAGAGGCCCGGGCTGCTTCCTTTCAGCCCCAATGAGGGACTAAGAACAGATGTCTGGTTTGAAGCCACAGTTTTTCTTGAGCTGTAATTTTTGTCTTGTTTGAAGTGAGCCCCGAGGCATATCTCATTTTCAGCCCTTGTACCAAATCATATGCATACCTTTATTCACATCTTGAAGACTCTCATTACGTGAAATGAAGAGTGTCAGATGTGAGGGAAGCTATTAAGGAAGAGCAGCGAGCCCAGTGGTCTCTCGTAATTGGAGACACTAGTGCTGAGATGAGCTTCATATTACCAACGGCAGAGTAAATACTGACCTTGCTGTTTTCACGTTTGTGGCCCTGAGGGCATTTTTAGTCTCCGGTTGTGATTCATATAAAGTAATGGTGAAACATAAATTCACAAAACAAACATGTTGGCTTTTGCCCACAAAGAACGAAAATATATGTTGAACATTAAAAGGATTTAAACAGAAAAAACTTAACATGCTTAATAGAATAAGTCTGGTGATTTTCTATGTTTTTGTATTGTCAACAAATCCCACAAAAAACAACAGGGAATTCATCCTACTAACAAGTATTATGTGTGTAGCTAAAGCCTGATGTATCTTATTCCTCTGCGTCATAGATCTCCCTTGTTATTAAAAACTATTAAACTATTAAATTACGATGAACATGTTGTAGTTTATTTATATCTTGCAGCTGTAAATACTCTCTGCGGCACCAAATGTGTGTTAATCCACTGCTGAAGATAATCCTTAACTAATGATCTATTTACTCCTGCTTAAGTAACATTTGCTAAAACATTACAGTATCGTGCTGTTTAAGGAACAAAACAGGGTCAGTATATTCCCTCAGAAACTGCTCGTCGGATGATATCTTCGGAAACCTCCCCCCCCACACCTTTCTGACGACAGATTTGGGCGTGCTGTGTCTGATCATTACTGTATTTGTGTTGCACTGGTCTGTCCAACCCTCCAAACCCTTGCTCCTTTCTCACCTCCACACAGCTGACCAAACACAGCGTGAATGTCGGATTATCAATTGTGACATGGGGGGCTCCAAACAAAGCTATTCAACAATCATACAATCATTAAAAGTCTACAGCCATGGTGGCGTCTCTGTGAGGCTGTACTTACGCACAATAGTACTTTGAGCTCAATGCTATCAGCATGCAAACACCACACAATGACAAAGATAACATGCTGATGTTAAGAAGGTGTCATGTTTACCATCTTAGTTTAGCATGTTAGCGTGCTAGCATTTGTTAATTAGCTCTAAACGCAAAAGTAGAGCTGAAGCTGAGAGGAATGCCAGTAGTTTCACAGGTGTAACCTCCCAGGGTAAGTACACCCATAAACACAACAAGTGAATTCAGTTAACTAGTTTGCCTCTCAATAGCAAAACAATTGACATGGGTATGAAAAATATAAACTGGGCACTTTACATCAATCTGTTGGAGGCGGGACATTGTTGTTATTCCGCCTCGCTGTTCTGTATGACATGTACGGAGGTGGAAGGTCGTCACAGAGCCCAGCAAATGTGAAAGAGGACAGCCGGCACGGCAGCACGACGACGCAGTTGTGTTAAACACCTCTTTTGAAATCACACACTGTGGAATTATAATAAATAACAGAGCTATATTTTAAAAATAAATGAATAAATAAATAAAATGAATTGTCAGGGGAAAAGGCAAGTCGGTAAAGATGTGTCTTCAGCATTTAAAAGTGGAAACAGTGACAGCAGATCAGATACTAACTGGAAGACTCTTCCAGAGATGAGGTGCCAGCACAGCAAACACTCGGTCACCCTCAGATCTTAACAGGACTCTGGAACAGCTAGCAGGCCTAACCCAGCCGAAGTGGCCTTTTTGAACAATAGGGAGTTAAAAGTTCACTGATGTATTCTGGCGCCTGGCCGTGCAGAGCCTTGTAAGTAATGAGTAGAATTTTAAAAAGGATTCTAAAGGAAACTGGTAACCAGTTTGCCGCCATTGATTGGTTCAGTGGGAAAAATCAAAGCCGCCATAAAGTGTAGATACGAGTTCCTGGACATCAAGCTGGGAGGCTCACCATCTACAGGAACCATTGGATCTTCTTCACTGGATCCCCTCACAAGATGAGAGACCCGACCTGCAAACAGGTTTATCGTCTCTGTTCTGCTTTTTGTCATATTTCATAAAATGTTCTCCTATGTTGTACAAGATGATGACAACATCAAAGTAACGGCTTACTGAATGCAAATTAATAACAAATTGAAAATGGTTTGTTACTATTTAGTTAAAATTCTGAATTAATATTTGTTAATACTTGTTAGTTGAAGTAATAAAACATGTATCTTACACATAAACCTCACTCTCTTGGGGAAGCAAAGTATATTGTATTATTCTGTAGAAACACAGTAATTATAACAAATACTCTTAGAAGTAACAGTAAAACTACATTTTGTAGTTCATTATTTCTTAAGAAATGCTAGAAATGTTAGCTTACCGCGGCTTGTGACGTGAGGAGCCAGTTAAGATGAAACTGGTTCTTCTGTCGGTCTCGTGGCTTCAGCAGGCAAACCGTTTCAACTGCTTGACTTCAATAACTGTTACAACTGTTTCTCAACTTGTGTGAAGCTCAACATTGTTGCAGGGAGCTGCTCCTTCTAGCTCAACATGGCGGCTCGGAGGGACTTTCCAGATATCGATATCGGGACGATTTGACCAGGTTATGACACCTGTAGTGTCAAACAATAATAGAAATGCAAGCATTTAGTTAAAACGTTAGTCAGTAGTTCAATTGTTTACAAACATTATTGATTTCTATTTTAACCCATTTTGTTCAGATTAAACAGGTATTTAGTCATAAGCTAAAATATTGGACAAACAGAAATTCTGACCTGATGATGTCACTCGATAAAAAGTGAAGGAATCACCAAAGTTATTCAAATTCATCCTTGAGGAACATAGATGTGTGAACAAAAATCCACAGAAATACAAAACAGTGGATCATTGAAGTCACGGACTAAAGCGTTGTTGTTTTCGGTCTTTTCATTGGATTTGTGTAGAATAACAAATATACATCACTACACTTCCTTTATCATATATTATGACATATTTGTCTTTTAATGTATTCTGTAGTACAGGTATTTTGTTCAAAACCAGGATCCTAATATGATCATTTGTCTCTCTTTGAGCGATCGTTTTTATTTAAGAGTCCTCCACTTTGATTACTGAGTTATTGATTGAAAGGGCTGCAATACAGCCTCATCAGTGTATTCATTTTAGTTGACAGGAGCAAGCTGATAGTCTCGTCACTCCTCAGTTGTTTCATTTTCAAGGTTGATTTTATTGGAATTGAAATGCTTTCCAACAGGGTCCTGTGGTTGAAGGTCTGTCTCTCTGCACCTCAATGCTGCCACAGTGTCTGTATTATAAATCTGATGTAAGTCAATATAATATTACTTAACACAAAGTACGTTTTTGTTTCAACCAAAACCCTTTTGAGGTTTGTGAAATTGCTAGTGATACCACAGATGTGTTGGTGTCGGTATTAAAAGGTGTTTTTAGGAGTGCAATCAGTGACTATCATATGAAAACACTTCTAAGTTGAATTAGCTGAGGTATTCTAGCCTTCATAACCATCCACCACTCTAATCAAATCGCTTTCATCAAGAGCTCATCTAGTTGTTGCAAACTATGTTAATGTGTTAAAATGAGCAGATGATCCACCAGTGTGGATGCAATCAGCACAGACTTTCATTACTGTATGTTAGGAAATAATAGGAAGGCACAGCAGAGGAAAAACAAGGCGATTATGAGTCAGCACCGGTGAAAAAAAATCTCCCTCCTAATTAAATCAAGTGTGCCCTTCACTTTGATAAACTTGCATATTTTGTTTTGATCGTGCGGCGGCTACTAGTAACGTTCATGGGATATGTTGTAAAAATGAAGTGCAGACTTTAAGCTCCCTGAATGAGATTAAATTCAGTCCTTAAATGAAAATCACTGGAGAAAAAGGTGCGTGTTTCATGTAGACAGGAGGTCGACCCATCTTAATCCTTTAACTGGCAGCTGCAGCTTTAAGACAGAATTCAAAATAGAAGCTTAACATATTTCAAAAAGGCTTGAAAACAAGTTCCTCAATCTTGTTTTTACATTTTATGCTTCTAAGAAGGATACAGTAGATTGATACTGTTCTAGGTATAATGCATCACATAAGGATTAAAGGTTATTTGATAAAAGTTGTGTTCTCCACCATGCTGCATGTCTGCCTGTGAAGAGTGTGAATAATGAAGCATACAAGTGAAAAGAGACAAAGGATGATTACTAATGCTTTATCGATCAGTTATAACTTATTAGCCATTAATAAGAACAAGTTGGGTTGCCAGGTTGTGAAAAATCCCTCTGGAAGGTGTTTAGCCTTTCTGACGCAGTCAGCCAATGTTAGCTTTCTACTTCTGGCGATTGCATTCATGCTTCAAAAATCGTAGTGGTGTTTGTCTGTGAGTTTTTCTTGCTGAACAAAACATTTAAGTATCAGAAACACGTGTTTGTCACAGATCTTATTTTCTGCAATAATCTAACTTCTGGGGTTGGCCGACAAAAATACGTCATCCATGCAGCACTCTATTGGACTGTGGTACACAAGACATTGAATCCTAGATTATTCCTAAAGTATGTTTATGAGACAAATCTTCAATCATAAAATAAAAGATTCAAATGACATTGACTCTGCTTCCACCTTCCCTGTTCTGGGTCAAGCTCCCAACTGGACCACTGGATCCTCCATTTTTTCCTAATGCAACACAATTGCACCTGTTGACCCTCCCTGTCTGGTAAACATGTGAGGTCTCTAATGTGGGAGAACCCCGGTGACTACCACGACATCAGCAGGGTTATTTTCTCAGACTTCACAAAGCTCCGTCAGAGCCACAGAAAGACACTGTGCACTCCCCACGACTGCTAAATTAACTTTGTGATTTGAAAAATTGGATTCCCCCTTTAAGATGATTTACAAGCATAAATATAACAGGTATAGAGGTCAAATGTTGATGATCTTTGTGATTATTTACTCAGCTTTAAAACAGCTTCACCTTGTATATTCTTTCTCGTTACCTTAACACACATCTGCACACACACGTATTGTCGCTCTTCTTTCAGTCGCTGATTCTCAGCATGATTGTTTACACCAGAAACAGCAGGACAGTCTCTTCTTCTTCAGTCCTCCTGAAATCAGATTACAGGGAGTCTGAATTCCTGCCAGCCCTTTGATGACCAGGACAAGATGAAGACATGAAAACTCACAAGAGAGCATGCAGTATCTTTTCTTGGAAGCTTACAGAAGAGGGTTTTTTTTTAACTACACTGAGTCTAACTTCATATAGAAAAATGTCTGTGTTCCTGCCAAGAGAAGCTTGCAGGCTATCAACGATCAACACCAAGAGAACTGACCATCACTCATACATTTAGTACAGCAGAAAGGATGAACAACAAGCTCACTGAAGAGAAGCATCTGTCAGTGTAACATTAGCAACATACTGATTGTAAATAATTCATCTTAAATGGTTAAATTAGTTTGATTATATTCACCAAGGGATATTTAACAGGCTTTCTGGCATGTTGCTAATTTAAATTTCCTTTTGTAGCAGGAAAATAGATTATTAATGGTGAACATGTCATGCATTATAATTTTAAAAACATGAAGCGGTCTCAGGGAGCTGATTGGATTAGCCGTTTGACCTCACTTAAGATGTCAGCAGCTGTGTGACGGGTGTGCGCGCAAAATGAAGATGAAACCTAAAAGGCGAATTCTTTTACACTTTTATAAATATACTTGAGGCAATGCTCTTAGTTATATTCTTGACCTACAGTGTATGCCGTGGTGAATTTATTGTTTGGTAACAAATGATGTTGATTTGGTCTAAAGTGACACATAACGCTACATACAACATGATCATGCCAGACAAGACGTCTGAAAAGTAATGAACTGTGACTCCAATGCAATGATTGTAATTATCGTGATCAGTCTGTGTGACATGTGAGAGCATCTGCGTGTGACAACAACATGAACACTGCGTACAACACAAGAAAAAGGCATGACGTGAAATTAAACAAGCTGCAGATGTAACAGCAGCAGACTGACTGATTCAAAACATGTCCACAGATTTGTGTTCGGTGTACAAACGTGCAGCCTCCCTGTGCACATAACAAGACATATTTGTCGTATTTAACAGTTTCTACTTTGCCCTCGGGCTGTATAGTTTATATTTTTGTGGAAATTTACATTTTCATTAGCATAGGGAAAAGCCCATTTACACATTTTAGTAATGGCAGCTTTCAGGTTTGTCGACTTCGTTCATTTGTCTGCAGCCGCTGAATCAGAGAGATCCTGAAATCATATTTTCTGCTCAACACTCAAAAACACAACGCGCAAATGGCGCTGCAAAACAATCCGTGTGTATTATGAAAGTCACAGTGCAATGTCCAATCTTGAGTTTTACATTCACATTTGTAAATAATACATAACTGATCAAGAACATTCGAGATTTCCCTTCGTGCTGATACAACACATGCACAACATGTTGTAAAGCAAAGTCCTGAAGTCCCTCTTCTTCAAGCTGAATCTCCCATTTTCTCTCGACTTTTCATTATCCTTACAAATCTCCCAGTGTGCTAACAAGCCGCTACGCTCAGTGAGTGAACAGACGGAGCTCAGGGGGGGGAGAAGAGGATCAGAGAGACTTGGAGCTCTTGGGTTGGTGTGTGCTTAGAGATTCACTTTTTTCCCCCCTCCACATACAGCTGGGGCTCAATTAGTGTCCATTTTTACTAATTAAGTACACTCTGCCTGAATCAGTGGTGCAAAAACTAACGTTGTTTTTGAAATCACATGCTGTATCCGGCGTGCTGCCCCTGAGGCAGGCTGGAGGCCCTTCTACTGTACATTGCTCATCCTCTTCCTCTTTTTCTCTCTCTTCATGTGCTCAGAGATGAAGAGAGGAAATGAAACACTCCCAGTGGTTTTCAGTAAGTCTTTTTCCGAGTCTTGTTTACACAAAATCGTACATGCAAGAAGGAGCATGTTTTTTTTAACAAATTAGGGAAGAGCCACAGTGTCGATGTTTAATTTGACACCTTATGCGATCCCGTCCTTCTTAAACTGGAGCCCTTGATGTTGAGCGTCTATTTCTGGATGATATCCGTCACTGTAGCACCGTGCTAATGCCCAGCTACAGGCATGGCAGTGGAGTTTTGTGCATATTTCCCAAACAAAGTGAAGCAGAGTAAGCTTGGCACAGCAGATAAATCCTAAAGGACTTGAAGAAGAGACCCAGTCACAGACATTTACAGTGTGAAACTACCCTCACTAGTGTCTGAAGTTAACACTTTGTAGTATGATATGTGTTAAATTGCTACCACAGAGAGAATTGGGTCCAAGACTATCAATCTCTACACACCATCTGCGTATGGTATTAATTTCCCAGACAAGACGACGGTCCTTCGGCAGAAGGGTCAGACTTCTCCAAAATGATCTGTCAACCCCTTCATCCCCTGTCGCACTCTTATCAATGCTGCACACTTCTCTCTCCACTGTTGCCATGGCTACGGTTTGGCAGGGATGAGCTGTATCAAAAGCGCTCTTGAGTTTAGCGAAGACTCCTCTCCACACTTACCTCTGTTATGTTGCTCTAATCCCTCCCTTTTCATCTTTTTTTTGACGGAGACATTAAACCTGGAGGAATTCAGGATGTACCTTACAAAACCTTATGCCACATGTTCGACTGGATGAAATGCTGATTCTCCACGGACTGGTGCTCTGGTCCGGCTGGGCTGCTCTCATCCAGCTAACAGATACCACCTCATTATCTGCAGTCCACAGATAGCGAACCTTCGAGCAGCCAAGAGCACGGCTTTCTTCTACTCCACTCTTTGAAGCTAAAGCAAAAACAATGAACTGCAATATTTCAGCTTGACGAAACCCTTTAAAAAGCAACACCCTTTGTGCCGAATTAGGACTTTGAAATACTTTGTAAGCATTTGACATCTAGAGTCAAACGAGGCCATGAGTCTGAAGCCGTGCTAGCAGCTCCGTGAGGCTGGTAGACGACGATAATGGAAACATGCTAATGTTCAGCAGGCTCAGTGTGTCCAAAATCACTGCCTATGTAGCGCTCTACAGTGTGCAACGTGTGTCTGAGTGTGTAAATGTTTCCACTATAATGTGCCCAAAACATTCCACGGTGGAATGAAAAAGTAGTGTCCATGGCATGTACACTACTATCTACTAACAAAGCCACAACGCAGAGCTCTGCAGTATACAGATACTACATCATCCCTCAGGTGACACTACGCAAAGTAGTAATGACATGAAGCTCTGTACAAAAC
The DNA here is from genome assembly GCF_004355925.1 of Anarrhichthys ocellatus. NCBI lineage: Eukaryota > Metazoa > Chordata > Actinopteri > Perciformes > Anarhichadidae > Anarrhichthys > Anarrhichthys ocellatus. The sequence goes on from NW_022280045.1 coordinate 8,107,705, forward strand.
TTTATGTCAATCCACCGAATAGTTGCTGATATTTTTTAGTTTGTAAAATATCTGATCACTTCTTTCACCCCCGACTAAAATTGATTGCAGTGCATCAATATAAAGCCCGCGGTCTCTCCATGTGCCTCAGACTCTAAAGTAGTGATGAGAAGATGTGTATGACTATGTCCTGCAAATATTTCCTCACTCTCACTCCTTTGCTCCATCCTCAGCCCTGTGGCCCTCTGTGAGAAACATCAATATCACTGACAGATGGTTAAAACGCAGCGAGAGTGAGAAGAAAACAAAAAAAAAAACAGCTACATACATTCGGACTATCTGTGCTATGTGTGCATCCTCATCTAGTTTGATTTAAAGCCAAATCATTTCCATTTCTGCACGTGTCAATGCTAAATGAAGCTTTGATTCCTGAATGTTCATCCGCCGCACACTCGACTGGCTGATATAAAATATAGCAACACATTAGAGTCAGTGCCATCTTAACAAATTCACTTTCACCTGTTAACCTATTAACTCTAACGACTGACAATGAATGCATGGGGAGTGCATGATGCAACGCAACACGTGCACAAACTAACACACACCCACACACACACACACATATACACACACACACACACACACACACACATTGCAGACACGCAGCTAAACCTTAATTAGGGGATTGGATTTTGAACGTATCATCATGCATAGACATGTTTTGTGTGCAGCGGGTATGAAAAGTTGACGGTGTGACGTGTTGTTGTGAGCATGCTAGAGTTTATATGGGCTGCATGATGAATAGCTGGTGTCAGATGTTACCATGGGGATGATTACTTGAAAGCAGCCACGGCACTATAAGCATTTGGGATTTCTAGCCAACCCATCAAATGCTTGGCAGGCCATTTATTTCGAATATACAGGTAGTTTCAGGCGATAACAATCTGTGTGTGTTTGTGTGTGTGTCTCATGTCTCTGTGATATAGACAAAAAGAGATCACGCTGCATCTCAGTCAAACACTCTCCTCCCATTTAATTACAAACCTGCGGTGACACACATCACTGTCGACATCAGCGGCGTTGACCCTGTTAACAGGACGAGGCTGGCTCGCCGCTGCTCTCAGCTCGGACGGGGAGGAAGTGCTTTTGTTCCTTGTCTCTCCTCATCTTTCCAGTGAACTGTAAAGCCGTCCACATGTAGAGGAGAGTCCCTGAAGCCAGCCAGCCAGCCTTCTCACTCGCAGCCTTGTTGCTAACACGCTCCACAGGCCACAACAAAGGGGGCTCTGAAAACAACCTCTCAAAACATTGACTGGTAGCCCGGCGGTGCGATCCGCCCCGATGCTCCACACAGATACTTTGCAGATTTAGAAAGATAGGAGTTAAGCTCAGAATCCACCGATCCCTTTGGTCTTCTTTTCTTTCCTTTGCCCAATTTGGGACATCTGCTCTGAGACCACGGCATCACCCTCCCCCCCCCCCCCACTTTGTTTACTCAAAAGCCTAAAGTCTGTCTTCTCTAGATCTTCTCTATCCGAGGCCCTTCCCCTCCCCTGGTGGGGATTTGTCATTCAAACTGGGTTGAGGGGTTCCAAACCCCTCTATCTCATCAGCAAACATCGAAATGCATAATCTGTTCATTCTTTCGAACCCATTCACATGCATGCTAATGATCTCTGTGTGGCCCCTCTTTTCACCAAGAGCTGGCTGCTTTGGTGCTTTGAAACACACCCTGGCACTCAGATGTGGTCCTTCAGATGCTGCGTCAGGCTCTATTTTGTTATATCTTTTACAGTGTACAATGGAGAATGTCACAGTGTTTCTTTTTCACCTCATGGCAACATGACAGTCATGGCCGTCATGGCCTTCGGGCAGAGCACACACAAAACTCAGCTATGCGATGTCACCTCTTCACTCTGTCAGAGTCACGGTGAAGAGCAGTTTGAGATTTTATGACATAAGCTTATTCATTTTCTTGGAGAGTGTGATGTGAAAAGAATGATACCACATGTCAGGTATAGGGTGAATATGTAGCCAGAGCCTAAGTACAGTTTTGAGGTACTTGTACTTTATTTAAGTAATTCTATTTCATTTGACTTTCTGTTTCAGAGGGAAATACTGTCCTTCAAACCCAACAGGGTACTGACACCCGTTAATCATTGTCCGGGGCTTCAGAGGCCATTTATTGGATCACACACTGCAAGAGAGCCACACACACGAGTAGGGAAGCCTCTCTGAGCACAAAGTGCACTGTCATGCTAATCATCAGTCCCTGCAACACTGAGGGCTTTCATGAGGAAAGTGCTGGGAGGTAAAGGCGAGGCATTATGTACCACCGCAGACCTGTGTTTGTATGTGTGTGTGTGTGTGTGTGTGTGTGTGTAAGGGTGTTCCTGTGTTGTAGCTTTCTTAATTAAATGTGAACAAATCATTTGAGGGTAAAATTGAGTATCTCTGTAATGAGATGTTTTGCAGCTCCCCTTTTATACTTTCCATTAGACACGATGCTGCTCTAAAGATTACAGATGCATTTAGTGTCAGCTGCGTTGCTGAAATGCTCAGATATAATACTTGAAGACCAGGGTTAGGGAGTAACGGATTATCTTTAACAAGATTACAATAATCTGGTTATAAGGACTGGTAAATGTAATCCGTTAATTTGGATTAAAACAGAAGAATAACTCATAACTTGTGGCTTTTTTTCTGAATTATAGATTTACTGAAAAATCATGGGGAAACTGGGAAATTATACACCGTTTTCCAAACGGTTAATTAGTGTCTGTGAATAAAAAAAATGAATCAGCGTCTTCAGTGGGTTTAAGTGAGCAAAAATATATCACGCATGAGCACAGTTTTTAGTTGTCAGGGTGAAGCTCAACTGTAATAGTAAATGTTTTATGCCATGAAGAGAGCTGAAAGTGAGAGCAGAGGTTGAGTGTCATGGAGATTCTAGGTCTCTGATTCTGCTACATGTTATCAATGATATCAACATCGATCAATAACATCTGCCTCTTTGGGATTTATGCACACAAATCTTTAGAGACGTTACAGTTAACCTTAAATATGGATGAACTCAAAAACACTTCACCATCAATGTCAAATCAAAGCTGATTTGAGTAAAAATAGATCATAAAAAGTTTTTCCCTTCACTGTCATATGATGCACCATATCACTTGTTATGTTGCAGCACCACTGCAGCTATGTTGTCTGTGTTTCCTTCATTCCATTTCAACCATCACTTTCTGTGCATCACTTTCTGCTGTGCAGTATCTTATGATACTCAATTAAAATACAGCACATTTTACATAAAAATGATTGCTAAAAAGACTTCGATTTCCATTTGTGCTTGCAGTGCAGAGATACAGAAATTCCTCCACAGTGAGCGCGGAGAAGAGCCGGTCCCGAGTCGTTAAAAAGACAGATTGTTTTTGTGTTTCTCCCCACAGTTACGGCTTACTGCTGCATACGCTTCCCCACAAAGAGGGTAGTTTTCCATTGATGAGCCGGCACAGGCAGCTTCGGCACCAGCAGCAGCAAATCACTACTCTGTTAAAAGGCCCTGATGCGTAGCAAACTCTCATGCCAAGCCTCCTCGCTCCAAATCTGCCTGCTTGCAGACCCCCCGTAATTGGAGGCATTAAACTTGCTTTGGACAGGATGGCAAATGAGTGCTTTGAGCTTGGAAGAGAACTGACTGGTGCATTCAGAAGGCAAGTAGATGCAGCTAAATCTGACAAATCACTGCCAATCCAGCAGATCTGTGTGTGAGAGTGGTGTGTGTGCAAGTGTGTATGGTTATGCATTTGGTGCCTATGTGTGTGTTGTGCGTGTGTCTTGTCTTGGCTGGTATTCGTACGTGATTATGTACATCCAGTGTAACAGCCGAGCCGCTGTTAATCTCTCAGTAATCGTGGGGATCACTTAGGGGGTGTAGGGATTTGACGTTGAACCGCAGATTGCCTGGTCACTGACGAGCAACCAGCAGCCATGAAATAAAAAGCGCCTGTCATTCTGCCATCACTTCCTCAGTTTTTTTTCCCTCCACCAAGCACTCATTAAAACCTCTTTGAAGGACTGTCGCAGCTGATTTACCATCACTTAATGGCCTGTAATACAATAATGAGATATTTTCCTTTAGGTTTGCTGCCATTTTGCATCATTTTGAAGATGCAGCAGTGAAAAACATTACATCCAGCTCGGCTGAGATGGAGGGCTGCGAGTGTTTTCTCTAGTGAGAAGCGAGCCACTGTAGCCTGCGAAGCTGGAGCCGCTTCAAATGTTTGATGGTAAACAGGATGCAAAATCTCACTTTTGACATTGTGTCAGATCTTAGATGCAATGGGAAATAACAAGCAACACCCTTTACAGGCTCCTCTTGTGTTTTAGAGCTTCATTAAAAGCTGGGCCCACCACTAAACAGATTAATGGTCAAGAATTTCTACACGTCTTTTGATTTGCATCAACGGAAAGACCTGCATTTATCTGCTATTTACCTTCAAAGCTTTGACACAAATGACAGAAAGCTTTGTGAGTCGCCCAGTGAAATAACACTCAGCGTCTGCATACGGTATACTGCACATTTTCGATCTGTGTGCCTCACGAGACCTTTGTGTTGACCGTGTGTGTGCACATCTTGTGAGAGCAGCAGAGATGATTAGAGAACATGGAGAGAACACAACATCACCAGTCCTCCCTTTGCAGCTGCTGTCTGAGCAGCGAGTCACAAATGGGTAAGTGTGAGCCCCCCCCGATAGAAGAGCCTCTTTTTCAGTCAATAAAAACAGAAGGTGACAGCTTCTCTCATCTGCACTGGGATGGAAAGAGACCCGGTTTGTGTCCTGGCTGACGGATTAAAGCCAAACAACACTGACATTTGGTGTGAAGCCAGATTAACTTTGCCTCCTTGAAGCCTCTCCAGCAGCAACAGAGACTGAAATCCCCAGAATAGTCCTGTGGTCTCGCTAATTGGCGAGCTGCGTGGACCAGCCTTTGATTAATCTTAAATCTTAATGAGTCCATCCAAAGCTGCTGTGATATTCCGACTGAGGAGGTAAAACACACTTGCTATTCCGTCTTTTCATCCCTCGGTCGGATAACACAAGACCCGGAACTTAGCCCGGTGAACCCGCCAAGAAATCAAAGAGAATACCAGAGATCCGTTTAATAATTTATTTGCATATGATTATCGTAAAAATACTGAAAGAGAAATGCTTATTTTTGTTCTAGTTTTCTTGAGTTTTTTTCTTTTTACAATCTAATACACCTTTAATTGCACAGGAAAACGTCTGCCCTAACAGACACACATTTTCTTCTTTCTTTGTGACATATAGTTTCAGATATGTAATGACCATTTAAACTGCACTTTCTCCAACTGTTTGCTCCTTCACAATAAACAAACAAGCATATAAACGAGGGTCATAGAGAGGCCAGAGTCAGGTCAGATGGTTGTAAATACTGAGCTGACTGGTCTAATAGAAATATAGTATTATATACAGGCAGTTGTTTTAGATAGGAACTGCGCTGACAGCTGGCGTGCTGAAGAAAACACATGTCAGAAGAAATAAACCAATGAGTGATCTGTTCTACATTAGTGTTTGTAGGTCAGGTCAATATTAAGGTCACGAAGTTATCATCTGGATAATGACCTTTTTAATTCCCACTGATCTGCAACACATTCGCCAAAGTAAAATATACAACACAGCACTACCACAGGCGCTTTTCATATATAATTATTCTGATCTGAGCAGAACATTTCACTTCTTAATTTCACTCATTCATGTCTGTCTGGTTTGTTAATGTGTGTGAAAAAACAAGCATTGTAATAAAAAAGTTAAGCCCCGGTGCTTCTAAAAAAACCCCAAAAAAACATCTCTTTGCAATTATACATAATAACTTAGCATTCAGAACAATGCGTATATGAATCAAATAAGATTAGGAAAACATGGACGTTAAAGTCCACACAGCAAAATGCCACCAAAGCAACAGTTAATGTGGAACTTATTTGTACTTTTCTCATGAAGAAGTTTCCACTTTGGCATGCACATGACGTGTCCCTCACAGTGTCAGTGACGCCTCTCCTCGGTGAAGAGAGACGGTGTGAAGACTCGGATGCTTTGTACAGATTTGTAACACGTATATCTCCCAGTACATGTGGAAGACAGTATTTAAGAGGAAGCAGATGAAAAGTGGGTTTTTCCCCCCAATAAAAACAAAGCAAAATTAAAGAACAGGTTGGGTTCAAAAAAAAAACAAAAAGGTTGATCGTATTGAAGGTCTACAGATGTCGAGCTGACTTAAGAGTTAGATTTAAGCAAATGTTTGCTTTATCTTGGCACTGTTGTATCATCTAGACACTGAATCCTACCCTCTGTGTGAGCTCTCCGGTCCTCAGGCTGAGGGGGAAGAGAAGAAAAGACTGATTCCCAACCAGCAGAAAACACATGCAGACATGCAAACACAACCTGAGAGGGGGCAATAGGAAGTTTGGCTTTATGTCAATCGTCACAAATCCACAAGTGTCAAGTAATGAACACAGACACACACTGCAATGGACAGTTCTCTTTAAACGGACATTAAATCTCCAGTCGGAAAGAAAATCTCCAAAACGGTCCTCTTTCTCTCTCGGTAGCCGGAGCGTTCTTCTTTCCTTTTCTTCTTTTTTATTTTACATCACACTCTTCATTGTCAGAGTTTCTAGGTAGTTTTTTTACTCGTTTTGTATCCTCCAGTTTGCAGCAGCTCACACTCTGATGGGGAGAGTTTGGCTCATCTGTTGCCGAACGATTTCCTGACTGCTTTCCGGACTCTTCCTGTTGTGTCCCGGCAGCGTCCCTCCGAGGCGCAGCAGGTCCCTGCCAACACAAAGCCGCACAGGTCAGCAGCAGGTTCACAGCCTTTAAACAAAAGATATATACGGCCCATTATTACTCAGATAAGTGCAATCATTGAAGGTGGATAAAGGTATAAACTATCTTAAATTCTCCATCGTATGTATATATATATATATATATATATATATATATACGCACCTCATGGTTATAAACAATAAAAATACAGCATCATGAGGATACGCTCAAATCTGCTGATCTAGAGCTTCATCTACCATAAACAAAGTCCAGCTCAAATGCCCTGCCAAATCTACTCATCAGTGTTAATAAAAAATGCAACATATTTCTTAGCTATCTTGAAAAAAGTGCAGCAGTCTCCGTGCGTCCTTTGTTGCTCGGCCAGTGTCCTTGTTTTTGAGGCCCTCGACACTGACGATACTCTACAGATAGCGCTGCATCTCATATCCTCTCTCTCCCTCCGCTATCTGCCCCGACATCATTGAGCAGCCAATGGCAGGTGAGCAGGAGCGCGCGCTGAGACGCACACTCAAACACGGGAAACGCTCTCTAAATCATGCTCTGACAACATGATCCTTTCTCTCTCTCCTCCTCTTCCTCCCGCTCCTCCGTCTATGTCTCTTGCTGTTGCATACAGATGAGGCCATAAATTAATCATTGGCATGTCATCTGCACACAGCGACACGGAGCATAACATGCACACACACACAAACACACACACACAAACACAAACATACACACACATATCGCCCTCCCCTGATGCATTAAAAAGCTCATTAGCAACCTAATTAAACACATTCCTCTCTTTTAGCTTCTCCTCAATCTCCCTTATTACTCACACTTCATCACCTCCTGCTTTTCCACATCAGCAGCTCTGGCTGTTGTCTGTCCTATCACCTACATTCCAGCATCCAGCCAAGTATAGGGGGAATTAAACCGAGGTCAGCCATTACATTTCCACACACAATTAGCTTCACTGAGCCCAAATCCTGGCGTAGGAATTGCCCTTGGGGCTTTGTGTTGGAGTGAAACTGTGAGCCAAGGAGCTGGCACAAAACCTGGATACTGTACGTATGAATTCTGCCTTTTGTGGCTGTCGGAAAGGGGAAACTATAGTATAGTCAGAGCCACAGAGTTGAGGATGTGCGCTTGATTCATTATACATCACTCCAGAGCTGAGGATCCAGCATCTAAACCAGCATTAATCATATAATCGACTGGATGCCAGGCTAACAAAATTCAGAACAAACGCGTCAGTAAAAATGTCTGGAACTTTTGAAGCCACTGCGCTGAAAAACAAAGTTGAAAAACAACTCGTCACCGCGAGGATGGCTACCTATGAATAAGTCAACATCTACACTTCCAAGGGAATCGTCAGAGAAAAAGAGGCAGACAGTGAAAGCCTTCAGCTCAAAGAAATATCCTCCCAAATCAACCGAAAGCATAAAACAAAGCAAACCCAACAAGCATGCACCTTGGTGTGCCTCTCTTTAGGCCAGCCATATATTTCTTTTTTTTACTGTGACATCTTATTCCAATAGCCCAGAGGCACAGCACCGCTCGCCTCTGCACCAGGAGAAGCCTTCACCCTGCACTTCACAGCCGTCATATACAATACAATACAGGTTACAGGGGACAATTTCACACAAGGTGAAAGAGAGAGAGAGTTGCATCGCCCCGTTTTGTGTTTGCACTATTCAGCTGTTATTGTGGGAAAAACTTCAAAAGCACAAAGTGCCTATATGGAAAACCTAGCAGAATATTGCATACGTTTTCAACAAAGGTCCGCTACAGTAGCTCCCAAGTCAGCCAACAGCACAACGAACAACATTACAGACTTTATGATGAAAGTTCCTGTAAAAATATTAGCAAATATTTCTACTATGAGTGTCTGCATTTACTGTAAACTCTGTTTGCTGTTATGAACTGAGATTCTCTAGACTGGTCAGAGTCTAGATTCATTCTGCAGATGAGTATCCGTGTGGTACAACCCCCTACACATAAACCCAGCGAGACTTTGTTCTGCAGCTATTTAGAAAGTAAATTCAGCAGGTTCATCTGAAAGGTCGGTAAATCTCACAGCAAACTTGCCAATGTTGCAACAGTGAAGTGCTTTGCTCTTCCTAAACAGAGCGAGGGAGAGATATAACAGGTTTTGAAAAACACTTTCCATCCGTCTTGAAACTTTGAAGACAATGCTAAGTGATAAACTATGATGTGAATCTTTCTTTACTGAAGAAGAAGGGTGTGTGGGAAAGCCAAGACATTTTTCTCTACATGTGGTGGACTCACCCTGAGTAGGTGCTGGTCACCACCTTGAGGCTGGCGGCGTTGCGGAGCAGCTTGTCCAGGGTGCTGACGATGCGGGAGAACTTGGGCCTCAGGTTTCTCTCCTTCATCCAGCACTCGAGCATCAGCTGGTGCAGCACCATGGGACAGTCCATGGGCGGGGGCAGCCGGTAGTCTTGCTCCACTGCCGTCATCACCTGAGGGACAAGAAGTAGTTCTTAAAAGTCTCCTGGAAGCTGTACTTAGGCACAGCGGTGCTTTGAGCTACTTGCTAACATTAACATGCCAACAAGCTCTCAGTAACAACGTTAACACACTGATGCGTTCATCATCTTCATTTATCCTGTTAGCATGCTAACATTTACAGCTGGGTTTGCAGGGAATGTCGTAGGTTTTGCAGGTGTGTGGTGATTAAACACGGTATTGGACAAATTGTAATGTTGACCTTATGATGGCGCGAGAGTAAAGTTAAGGAATCATCAGAGTTAGGACCATGAATATCTGTAGCTAATCTCACGGCAATCCATCCAACAGTTGTCAAGATATATTTCACTCCAAACCAGAAAGTTCAACCACATTATGGCGCTAAAGGAAAAGTCAGGGGATCACCAAAGTTATTACAATTCATCCATTGGGGACCTTGAACATCACTATAACATTTTACCACAAGATTTCACAATCTATCCAATAATTTGAAAGACTCACAATGCTGTAAAGTGCAAAATATCGACCCAGAATATAGTAAATTTCATGTGGTGCTTTTACAACAAAGTGGTAACATTTGGCTCTGACTCACTGCGTTCGGCCCTTGTGTGGTGGAAGAATAAACCCCCAGTTACTGTATTATGTCCTACATGAGACAGTTTCTCGGCTCATGCTGTCACACATTCCAAATCTTCGTTTCAGCATCTTCATACAACTCTAAAAACAACTATTCTCAAAGTTGTCACTTCAAAAGTGGCATGATTGATAGGAGAGACAATAAGTGGAGGATAAAAACGTTCACTCATTGATTTCATTTCGCCTAGCAACCACAGTTTCCTCCATAAGCCCAGTATGGGTTTCAACCCCCCACAACAATAAAAAAAATGCCATTTGGGAACAATAAAACATTTCTGCTGCACCCCTCTTCTCCTGCTGCTTGTCCTTTGATTTTTATGTTGTGCTTCTAGCTGGTGAGTCCTTCTGTTTATATCTCGCATTTGTTGACTCTGTTGCTTATTGAGTGATGACTGTGGCACAAAGGCTATTGGGAACAATAGAGAGCCGCCACTTTGATGCTTTTATTACTGCATGTGGGTTTTGTTATGAAAGTTATACATACATTACTGGCATTTTTCATTCCACCTCTCTTTCTTTTTTTGTTGCTTTATTGCTATCAGCGTTACAACTGTCTTTTTGAAGCACAATACAGAGCAGACATTCCCCAGAGAATGAAGTGGAAGTGTATACATGCTTCAGTACTTTGCTCAGGGAGGAGAAACCAAGAGATTTCTCTTTCTTTCCTGAGAGCTCACTGCTGTAGTTACGATGTCTGTGCAGTGTAGATAGCCTACAGGTAACAACGCCCGTTCTCCTTTGTGTATGTGAGGGAGGCTTTGCAGTATGGATTTGTAGAGGGTGGGCAGGCTAGGGCTGTAAATATGGTGGTAACAAAACTAGAACACAGACACACACGGCAGCACCAGCAACTGCAACGAGGAGATAAAGGCTGCAGAACAGGCCCAGGTCCAAAATGTCACGCTGGAAATCATAGCTGCAACAGCTCAGAGAAACTCTCAGCCGGCCCTGAACGTAAACATAAAACTCCCCGAATGTGCATTTGGTCTATAGGTATATGTTTGTAGCATGAGACTGAGCGGACTCACATCCTGGTTGCTCATGTCCCAGTATGGCCTCTCTCCGTAGGACACCACCTCCCACATGACGATGCCGTAACTCCACACATCACTGGCAGAGGTGAACTTCCTGAAGGCGATGGCCTCTGGTGCCGTCCACCGGATGGGAATCTTCCCTCCCTGCTCACACACACACACACAGACACACACACAAGGGGGTATCAACACCTTGAGAGACACTGCAGTCTTAAAACAACACACACACACACACACACACATACAGAAGCTAATGCATATTTCACAGACGTTCTCGCACGCTCACACAAATATTGGCACACATGAACAGTCACACATGCGACCATATGCATATGTGAAACAAGTGAAGTGGATCAAATTAACATGCTCAATTAAACATGCAGCGAGTGTACAAACACAGGGTTAGCAAACATAATACTGACCAGGGAGCTCGTGTAAGTGGGGTCAGCGGAAGTGTCGTCCAGAAAGCGCGACAGGCCAAAGTCGGAGACCTTGCAGACCAAGTTGCTGTTGACCAGGATATTCCGGGCGGCGAGGTCTCGGTGAACATAGTTCATGTCTGACAGGTACTTCATCCCCGCGGCGATGCCACGCAGCATCCCAACCAGCTGTGTCATCGTGAATCGCCCGTCGTTCAGCTGCAAAAACACAGCCGGAGACGGATCGAGGGGACGGGGAGGGGGGGAGAGCAGGAGAGGCGGTTAATGAACAAGCCGGAAAGCGAAGGAATGAAAAATGAGAACGAGAAACAAGGATGTGTGGAAATGTGGAGAAACAGACGTTAGGGAAGAGCACGGGAGATAAGGAGGAGGAGAAAGCACCAGAGAGAGCCAATCAGTCACTGAGGCCGCATAAACATGACATCTGTCATAATGCTTCACGGCTGCTCCTGACAGTCAGTGACGGCTGACCTTTTCACGCATGCTGTCCAATTAGCTGATTAACTAGACTCTTTACTGTCATACTAAACACATTAAGGCTCTATATTGACTCCACACAGAAACAGAAAGGGAGCTGCAACGCTGAAATCAAAAACAGACAGACAACTGCAGGTATTTTGTTCAATTCTGCAAACTGACTGATAAACTAGTTACAGGTACAGGCAGTTCACGGGTGTTAACACAAAGCTTTGTTTGTATTTTTCTCGCTTTGCGAACATTAAAGCGGCATCGTCTCGTCGCCTGAATTAGAATGGCGTGTTGCTCAAAGCTTATTTTCCACATTTGAAAGTCCCTGATTTGCAGAATTCTGCCCTTTAATGTTAAAATTAAAGAAGCATGAAAAAAATCTGAGATTAGGGCTTTCAGGGTTTAATTTTCAATTCTCCACGCGCGTGAGGTGTGACACAGTGGGATCAACTCCGGATCGTAATACATCAGCCGACCTCCAACCTGTGACGGCTCACTAAACCTGAAGTGTGTGAATTGAAACTAATCATTTCAATGTCAATACACAATTATCTGATATATAAAAAAAGAAAATGGATGGATGAAGCTGAAACTACGCTGTGAGGTTTTTCCCTTTCATGACCTGAATATGCAATGTAAGAAGAAAAAGAAAAACAATTTCCGACATAATCAATCCCTCCTTTGACTCCACAATGAGAAAGCACAGAACACAAGCCATGACATGAGAAAACGATAAACATTCTGCTTTGTAGTCGGCACACTCCGATGAAGTCTGACAGCAAAACAAGCCAGAATGGATGGATGTGTAAACAGCCATGATTCATACCAGGCCCTTCAAAGCCATGGTGATGTGTACATATGTCTGTCTGTCTGTGTGTGGGTGTTATTGCTTTATATCCGTAATGTCTCTACATGTGCATATGTCGTGCATGTGTGTGTGTAAGTGTGTCCATGTCTCCGGGGAGCAGCAGAACAGAGCCTCATGTGCGTCACACACATGGACAGTTTTGTGCATGTGTGAGTTAACTCTATAGTCTGCATGTCTGAGGCAGAACTCAGAGTTCCAGGCAGCGTGAAAGTGGCGGGAGCGGGGGTGAGGACAGCACAGGCCGCCGAGTTTATTGTGTTATCTGTAGGACAGCTGACTGAGAGGAGTGGGTGTGAAGGAGGGAAGAGGCTCAGGCTGGACTCTCAGATGTGAGGCTGCCTCTAATGATTGTTTTCATTACCGATAAATCAGCTTCAAATAATAGATTCATTGTCCGGTCTATCAAATGTCACAAAATAGAGTGGTGTCCATGGCAATGTCCAAGAGCCCCAGGGGATGTTTCCAACTAAAAATAATTGCCAGTTATCCGATAATTGATTCATCCCTTAAGTCACTTTTCAAGAAGAAAAGAGAAACATTTGCTTCAGTGAGGATTTACTGTTGGAGTAAACAAGCCCGTTTTAAATGCCACTTTGGGCTCTTGGAACTTGTGTTTCACTTTTTTGACATTTCATAAAATAATTGATAACTGATTATCTACGAAAAATAGTTGCAGCTTTTTCAAATAGCTTGCTGTGACTGAGCAACAACACAAAACAGCAAATCTACATATTGGAAGTTGGTAGCTTGATGCATTACTTAAAAAATGTTTTGATTACAAACATTGTTGTCAATTACTTTTATTTCAATTGACTAAATGTTTGGGCTCGGTACCCATTCTCAATACAAAATGTGTCTGTAGCTCTGAGTACTAAACAGCAGAAACTATCGATATTCAGCATTTAAGATATTCAGTCATTTATTTATTGTCTAATCATATATCAACTAATTTAACTAATTTTGCCAATTTTACACTGCATTTTCTTCAGGCAAAGTTATTGTAATGTGTTGAATCACATTATATTATAACAATTGAGAAGTTATAAATATTAATTCTAAGTTATATATTTAAGGATTGTACTGAAAAACATATTTATATTCCATCAATAAAGCACCCAAGATATATATTAAGAAAAGGCTGAAACTAACAATTATTTTCATTATTTAATAATAGTAACGATCATTTCCCCAGTTAATCAATCAATTGATAAATGACCTAAAAAATGTGAAAAAATAGTCAAGTTTTTCCAAAGCCCAAGAAATCATCTTTTATTTCAAACTTGTTTTGGACAAAACAGTTTTATTCACAGTGATATAAAACTAGCTGAGGGGTTTTATTTGTGGGCAATTAATCGAATCCTCGGCCTATTGAATGACAGAGAGTGGTGAATATTACAATTTTAAAATGGTTGTCGATGTTCTGCTAGCCCTAGGCCTAGATGATAGAAGTGGGTATTTTATTATTAGCTGAAATGTGTCTGTAGTATTAAGTATCAACAACTGTGAAGAATCAATTCATACGCTTCTCTGCTTATACTTAAATCACATTCACAGATTTAAATCATTATTATTTTTTCCAGGTTTGCCTTTTTGTGTCCATAAAGACAGGAAATAAGTACAATATACAAGGTCTTCAGCCAGCATTGAACCGCAGATGAGTGGTTATAAGGCATTAAGCCCACTAACGTTTATAATGAAATATCAAACAAGCTGGTCAATGTCAAGGCTCATCTTTATCACTGATTCATCATCTATGCAAACAAGCAGCTGTACATCACTTAAAGATAAACTGCTTTTAAGACCAGCAGTGTGCCATCGATCGAGCAGAAGCATTAAGTAGCCTCCTCCCGCCGAACAGTTACAGTAAGTAGACTTCTTCACAGCCCAGCCATGCAGGATAACACATTTTATACAATGCAAATGACATGTAATTGCCCCCACGCAGCTGCAAATGTACTGTGTGACACCTCATTTCTTATTCTGCCTTTGTTCAGCGTTTTGTGTAGGTGGCGGTAGGTCTGAACGGAAAACTCTGATCAGTAATGCATTCTGTAGTCGTACAAGGGCTCTCTAATACGCTGAAGCAACCCGATCCAAAGGTCTGCTTTGCGACAGTTTTCCACCAGGAGTTTGTGCGTCGGAAAGCCTGTCAGCATCAGTCAGTCACGTCAAGCTGAGACACTATGCCTGTCTCCAGGCGTTATATTGCACATTTAATCTCTATCACTCAGCAAGTGAGTGCCTCGGGGTGTTTCACAGAGAGTAAAACATCCCGATAACCCAGAGGTGTCGTGAATGACTGTCTGTGTGTGTGTGTTCCTCTCAGCTTTGATACAAACAGAAAGTAATCTTCTCTGTCAGAGGCGTTGCGGCGTGCCGCACCTCCCGCCAAACTTACCCTAAGGAAGGAATCGAGGGCTCCGTTCTCCATGAATTCCGTGATGATGAGGACGGGGCAGCTCCGCGTCAGGACGCCCTCCAGCCGGATCACGTTAGGGTGGTCAAACTGACCCATGATCGAGGCCTCGGCGAGGAAGTCCCGCCTCTGGCGCTCGGTGTAGCCGGCTTTCAGCGTCTTGATCGCCACAACCATCTCCCTGCGACCGGACTGCTTGAGACGTCCACGGCAAACCTCGCCAAACTCACCTTGATTGAGAGAACAAGGTGGGGAGGAAGGGAGTGAGGGTGATGGGGGAGAGGGGTTGAGTGAGCAGAGGAAAGAAGAGGAGGAGTGGAAGGAAAGGGGAAGTTGGGGAAAATGCAGGGAGAAGGAACGTTACTGGTCGGATTCGGGAGTGAAGGAGCTGATTTTGAAAGAGTTGAGGGTCGGCTTCAACTGTGGGAGAGGATTAGAAAAGAGAAGAAGAAAGGACGGGAGGTGAAGGGTCAAAGATGTTGGGGAGAGAGGGAGCGACCCATATCGATCGAGTGTTGAACCTGGGAGCGGTGAAGGGAGACAGAGGACGGGCGAGGAACTTGCATTTGGTGCCTTTGAGCGAGTGTTTACAAGGGAGAGAGAGAAAGAGACGGAGAGAAGGGAGGAAGGTTGAACGAGCAGGAGCAGACTGTCATTTGAGGCGAAGTTAGGACACAACATGCCGCTGAAGAGAGCAAAAAAAAAAAAACAGACCGGAGGGGAAAGAGCTTCAGAGAAGATTTTTTACTTCAATCCTTCCCACCAGCAGCTCTCATGCACACTCGGTGAAATCTAACACTTTTCTCCCAAAGAGGACTCTCTTACAGATCAGACCTCGCGGCTTGATGGCCACACTCCTGCTCAAATGAAAGATTAATAAACCAGAATCCTCCTCCGTCCTCTCGTACAGAAAGAACAGCGTTGTTTACCTGCACCGATGACTTCTTCTATTTTCACGCAGGATATGTCGATCTCTTTGGCAAACTCGTGGACGGCGTCGTTGGGGTCCTCGTAGGTGAAAGGGTCGATGTACACTTTGACCCCTGGAGAAACTGGAAGGAGAGAAGTCAAACTCTAGTCATACCTGCCTTGGTGATATAACTGTTGAACATCAAATTGATGTTCAATTTGAATAGTTTCATTTAATGAATGGGACATTTGGGGAAATTTGACATAGTGGCCAAAGGTGGAATCAAAATGTCCGGGTTCGTCAAGTGATGCCATTCGGCCCAAAAATACTTTTCCCCATAGACTCACATTGGGAAAGACTGTAAATCAGTGGATAATTATTATTTATTCTTTTTTTTTTTTAAGAAAATCAACTTCCCAGGAGGAACACATGAAATCACACTTGAATCCCTTTCTCAAATCATTAAGTCCTAAAAGTTGTAAAATGCAATAATAGCTGAATCCAGAGGTATTCTCCAGCGTGCATGGGTCATGTTATACTCGGAAGACGAACATATTTTTGCTTCATGCGCAACTGAGCAACTTTCATAAGAATTAATGAGGTGCCGCCTCCAATGCTGTACCCACTTCACTTTATACATCCATGGTCATTATGCTAAGCTAAGCTAACCGTCTCGTCGCTTTGGCATGATATTTAATCGACAGACACAAGAGTGGTTTTTATTTTCTCATGGCATGAAAGCAGTTCAGCGTATTTCACAAAAATGCTGTATTATTATTACAAATAGCCTCGTTTTAATCTCTTATTCTGGGCCAAATGATAAAAATGCAATAAAACCACATATCTTGTAAAGTTCACATATAAGAACGAGTATCGTGACAAACATCAGACAGACAACATGGTCAAGACTTCCTCTGAGTAAATAGGGAAATGGTTCCCTGACTCAATCAGGTGATTGGATAACTGATTGAATCAGCTGGTTAACTGTACCGGCATGACCAAAAGACCACAGACGAGATACTTCTCAAGCTGAACACATAAACTCACTGTATTGCTGCAATTTCTCAGTGTACTCCAGCTCTGAGCTGCTGCGCTGCTTCCTGTAAACAAGCAGCACATAAACAAGGTCACATTCACGTAATCAGTCTTCACCCTGTCCACGTACAGGGAATGAAACTAATATCTAACTCAACTATCAGATTTAGAACCACAGACTGCTTCAGCTTGTTGTTTTTTTCTTGAGCTCCCTTTTTGAAGCTAAAGGATTACAAACCCTTTGAAAGCATGTTAAAATGTAATGAGTTGCTTTGTTCACAGTCTAACTAACAAAATGAAACATATAGTTCAGGCTGTAAGTAATACAAATCAAACACTTACTTGAGGCAGACAACAGCGATAACCACCAAGGCAACAATGACCACCAGACCTGCCGAGGCCGAGCCGATGATGAGAGGCAGCTGGTCCTGCACCGACTTTTGAGGGTTACCTGGAGCAAATACCACACACAGACACAAATAAGTAATTAACAGCAGGAACACTATTCGAGAGATTAAAGGGTGGCCTGTACTGACAGCATAATGGCTACCAATTAAGGCAGCCATAAAACTATTAAGCTTGAACCCTTATTAAGAAACCTGTAGCAGCAGATCATCAAGAACGGACTGGAAAGGAGGAGGGAGGTTGTCCTTACTGTGGAGGCTGGTGCTGAAGTCCATGGGGTTGCTGTAGCGTCCGTATCCGGCAACAGTGCGAGCTCTGACCTGCACCACGTAGGGCGTGGCGGCCCTCAGCCCCTCCACCTTGGCTGAGCTGAGCTGGGATGTTACAGTGTGGGACATCGCCTGGCCCTGAAGTAAAACAAAGGGCCGTTAAAGCAGCAGAGTCAAGTGTCTCCTGATGCTTTTCAGATGGCTTGTAGGCAAAGAATCAATCTTTTGGTTCTCAGTTTGCATTATGAAGCAGTAACCTTTGAAAGAAGGACACAATGTTCATTTTACAAATTAAAAGTTAAATTCATGAGATATAAAATGCACTGTTACTCATTTCAAGAGGTTTTGCTTACATCTGGTATGACCTATAGCTTCTGGTAACTAGAAGCACCGTTTTTTATATGGACATATAGAATATAGGTTTTACTACAGTTTATCATAATCTGGTATATGACCTTTAGCTTATGGACTAACGCAGACCCTTGCATTCTTTTAAAACAGTGCTGTTTTCAGTGTTAACACCCTGTAATGGTCATACATCTACACGGCTTTACTATGGAATTTAATCCAACCAATGTTGCAGCATTTACATCACCAGTTTCCTAGTCTGACCAGCACAATCTCCAACAATAGACATTTTTTAACTTCCCCCCTACAACCAATCCCCCTGCACACAATTCAATATTCCATTTTTCAGCATCCATAAAAATGCTTCTCTCTGCACAGGGCTGGAAAAGCAGATTTTCAGAGTCAATAAGGAGAGCATTGTGACCTACATGGCGGCTAAAAAGTCAGAGCTTACCCTCTCATAGTATTTAATCTCGTAGTCGAGGATGACCCCGTTGGGTTTCTCAGGGGGCAGCCATGACAGGCTGAGAGTGTCAGAGGTGGAGCGCATCAGATGGACGGTGGGCACTGCTGAAGGTGCTGCGGTTTGACATCAGAGAGGAGACAGATTACATTAATAGACGTCACTTTTTTTGGAGGGGGGGATTGTCATTTTAAGTTGCCATGATTTTCTCTTTCGAAGTCACAAACCATCACAGTGAGATAATTATTATTCGAAATACTTCAACCTTAACGGTTTAAGAAAAACGGTACACGTGTCACCTTCACTGGTGGGCAGTTTATTGATTTGTGAGGCCTGAAAGTGACTCAATTGATAGTCATTGTCCCGGGTCCATAAACTGCAGTAAGGTGGATTAAGTGCAGGTTAACTGGAAGAGTAATTACATTCTCTGAAAAGGTGCTGAGCAGTTTGGTTGATGATGACGCTGCAAATATCAAGTAGAGATGTTGAAAGGTGACATTGTCAGTGATGTAACATTAGACGCCTGGTTGACAGAGTGCTGAAAGCTGACAGTGGAGATATAAAGTACAGCCCACTTAACATTTTACCCGCCTTTTCTGTAACTCCCTCAGCAAAGCAGAGCTCCGCCTGAGAGTTTTTCCATCTGTCGCTCTCACTGAGCATGTTCAACAATGTTTATTTGTGTTGTTACTACCGCTCTGGATGCTAAAAGCTCATTAGACACTCATTGACATTGACTGAACTTAGGATCCACTCACAGGCCTGTTTCCTCGTGATGTTAAGTGGTATTGATCGGAGGGGGCTCTATGAATTAACTGGGTTTGTGAACACATCCGATGTCATTGACAGATCTTCTTCTACTAACCGGCTTGGTTGGTGGTGATGTTGACGGTGGAGTAGCTGGGTGAGGCGGGGTTTTTCCCAGAGACCCCGTTGACAGCCTGCACCTCGAAGCTGTAGCGGGTGTGAGCCTGCAGATTCCTCACCACCACCTTCTTCTGCCTCAGCCCCAGCCTGCGGGGAGCGATGTCCACGTTGTCGTCGCAGCGCGTGCAGGGGCTCCGGTCCCGCAGGCATTTCTTACACACCACGTTATAGACGAGGTCGCTCCTCCCGCCTGTGTCCTCGGGTTCCTCCCACTCCAAGGACAGCGAGGTCTCGTTCACGCTGGATATAACGTTGCGAGGCGCCGAGGGGATTGCTGCAGAAACACACGCACACACACACACACACACACACACACACACACGTAGATGTTTAAGAAGGTGGGCAGGCAGAATGGGAAAAAACACACAGCTGAGGCTTTAGTCATGTTCCCTATGCAGTGCTTACATTATACTCCCTCGAAGGTGAGAGAAATGTTTTAATACCTCTGTAAGAAGGCAAAAAAAAAAGGAAGTAGTGCATGTATAGAATTAGGAAAGAGAGTAATCCTATTCCTTTTCATGAAATCCTTTTGCACAAATAAATGTGTTCCTTTACATGCCCCCCAAACAAATCTGAAGCAAAGGGCATGGGAACATGTAAAAACAACTGGGCAATGTCCTGGTGCAAATGAATAAATCAACATATTCAGAGACAGGAGGATAAATACAACTTGCCATGCACAAGCAGAACAGCACTGTTCATCACTAAGTAATGTTGCTTTATGAAAAGCACGATCCTACACAGCTCTACACTTTAACTCACCTTCCATGCATAACCCCTCTCTGTGCGTGTTGAACTTGGCTAATCCACTCTTGATAGAAATTCATGTCTTTGTATCAGTACAACCCAAGGCCACCACGGTTCAATAAGAAGTGCTGCATCTTGAGCGAAGAGTGTTTAAAACCTGGATAAAGTATGATAACCGCAGTGGGAGGCAACAAAGATTGGTTCATGCTTTTCATCCTTTTGCAGTGAAAGAGGAGCAGGGCTCTGCCTCTAAGCTTCCAGCAGCAGAACGTCTAACCTGTCTCAAAGCAGAGAGAGAGAGAGGGGGGAGAGATGGGGAGGCTCTCGGGCCATCGGCTCTCGTCGGCCAAGACTGCCTGTCGTCCGAGTTCAGCTCCTCGGCCGGCTTGCCCTGAGCAGCGTTTCCCTCGCCCTGTCCTTTCTAATTAGGCACACACAGTTCAGAGTGGAGGCTTTTCTAATTGGACACCCGTCAAAAACACACGCTGAGTCCAAGCTGCCGGCCATTGACTGGCTGAGCCTCTCTTGTGCAATACACCGCTTCCCAACACAAAGCACAGGCTGCCTGGCACAAGCCCTGACAGCCCGCAGGGACAGAACTGTCAGAACTGCGTGTTTGTGTGTGTTTGCGTGTTTAGTCCGAGGTGGTGCTTGAGTGCCTGCCCGCCTGTCTGTGCGCGCTGGTCAATGTCAGAGTCCACAGTGTTCCTGTGACGAGAATCTGGGGAAGACAGTTGCGGGGCCCTGTGTGTCATTTAACGCGGCGAAAGGCCCCTGGGGGGTGATTTTACGCAGTCAAGGCAGCACACGTCGCTCTCCATCAGTACCACTGCTGGGACTAATCTCAGAGGCCTGTCCATGCAGAACAAGCATGGACGCCGCGGTCAGCACCGGACCGGACTAGTTGCCACCAAGCGGACAATTTGGGTTTGAAACTTGTAACGACTCCTGAGGGAAATGTCTCTTTAGCTACTATACACTCCACTATGTGCACCTGTTAGTCGCTCATTTCTTCTTGTCTTGTCTGGTGCTGAGCAGGCGGTGTAAAGTTTTTAGAGCTTTGTTTTACTGAAAACAAAGAGGTTCATCACTCCAAGCAATCCCTCTTACAATGTCACATTGTTTTCACATTGTCATTTGATGTTGTTATTATAAAGACATCAATTATAGTCGCTTTAAAATGATTATTTTTAAGAAGTACACTATAGTATTCTATTATATATTTTTTTCTATTTGTTAGTTGCTTTCTGGAGCTTGGCACAAATAATTTCACTAGTCGGAGTGTTTATGAGTGCGTATGTGACAAATAAATGGGTTTTTAAACACAATGATAGACGCATCCTGGCCCTGATAATTCAGCGAACGTTATTCCTACACTCCTGACTTTTCTCAGCATGAGAACAGTTGAGGATCTTTGCCTGTGCATCGGAGGATGACTTACTGGTGCAGCCAGAGTCGGGAGGGTCGCTGTCAGCGCGGTAGAAACCACTCTGGCAGGGACAAATACTGGCTCCTCGTGCACTGGTGCGACTGTTGGACGGGCAGGGAGAACAGGATCCCTCCCCAAATTTGGATTTGAAGGTCCCAGAGATGCAAGCTGGATGGGCGGAAGAGAAAACAAAAAGCACAATAAGAACAAAACAAAACAAAAGCATTCTGTGCTTGTCACTTATCTAAAAGAAAAGTGGCTGTCACATCTGTCACAGAACAAACACTGTTCCTGTGAAGTACCTGCAAAGCGCAATATTTATGCAGGAAATGCTGACAGGTACGTGAGAGATGGTGAACACTTAAGCATGAGGTCTTATCTGTTTATTTGCACGTGCTCTTTTTATTTTCACTCTCTCTACCAGGTGAAATTAATCTCCCCAAAAAGAGAGTTGGGATGACAGCCAAGTTTCATGGTGAAGAGGAGGAAGAGGACGATGGAGATGAAGATAGGCTGCTGACAGGAGATTGCTGTTGTCAGACAAACAGGGATGGAGAATGCTTCTGAGAAAAGGGATACACCCGAAACCCATCAATCAGTGTCTGTTGTGTCTTCAGCCCTCCAAAACACACGGATGAATACAAACAAGGCCTCCACATGTATGCAGAAGAGCTCCATAATAATCTGGTAACTCAATTCAAATGAAGGGACCAGAATCCGACCTGACGTAAATTACCTGAGAGGAGAGTTATCAGAAAAATATACAAAATGCGGTAATCTTAGACGATGTGTCCAAGCGATTAATTTGAATTCCAAAGTGTCACGCTGAAGGTTTGGCTGATATCGAGTCTTAAGGATAAACCAGCATAAGCCCACACTAAAGAAGGACTCAGATAAAGGGGATTAGCAGCAAAAGGTCTGGATATATCAGCCCCCAGAGCCCCACACTTTACTGTTTGCCACATTCCTAACTGGTGGAGTAAAAGTGGGGTCTCTGGCAAACATCTGTCCTGAGGGCTCATAAAACTCAGCCAGTGAGAAAGAGTGTGATTAACCAGTTAGCCTAAGTGGTCTTTCAGTTTGAACTGGAGTTCCACCCTAATTCCCAACAATGGCACTTTTAGGAAAATCAGCGCAGCTAATGGCCCCGCATTGTAGCTCTAAAACCGTGCACTAAAAAGCCCAAAAAGATAAGATGAAAATGTACTCTTTTTTTTCTTCTTCTCATAATTCACAGAGACCTTTAGGCTCTACACTCTCTGATCTGATTTATTTTTGCTACATTACACAGTGCATCATCATTTTCTTTTATTTGTTTGTTTTCCTCGCCTCTTTTCGAGAGGGTGCTGAATCACCCCGCTGTCTTGCTTCAATCCATTAACCTCTTTGGAGGGCACGATGATTCTCCTGTTTTCGATACACTAATGTTTTCCTCTCCCTCTCTATTGTCTCTCCTCTCCTTTCCTCCTTGTCTTCGCCTTTCCCTCCATCTCGTGCGGTGTTAGGCGGCGAGCGCGCGTCCAGACCGAGGTAAGAAATGAAATGTCTGAGTGATTAATGTTAGCGTGGCAGTGTTGGCTCACGTTGGTCTGAATGGTGTTAATGAGTGTGGCCGCCTGTAGATTAACTAACGGGGGGGGGCGTGGAGGAAATTACACTTCCTCATCGCAACCGCTGGCTGAAGCTCTGGAGAGCTTTTCATCAGGCATTGAAGGCAAGCTTTTAACCTTGAGCCGCCAAATGGCAACGAATGAGCTCTCGGCGCATGTTAGACACTATTCCTCACACCCAGGTGTGAGGAGGCTTTGCTTGTCTGTCTTTGACTTCCTGCAGCCTCCCTCCCTTTTCATTCTTCTCCTTTTGGCTGCTGTTACTATCCCATCTTTGGCAATTCACACCTTTTAACTCATGCTGTCTCCCTTTCTCTGTAAATATCTCTTTTTCTCCGGACTTCGGACGCCTTTCCCTTCTATTATCTGCTTTTTCCTTGGCTCTCTGTTTTGTGCCTCCCTGCTATCTTTCTTTCCCTCCCGTCCTGCTCTTGCAATATTTGTATGCTGCTCCTCTCTGCAACACCTCATTAATTCATACTCTCCTCCACCCTCCTTCACCCCCTTTCAGGAGCCGCACAATAAATGCAGAGAAGAGGGCACAGACTGAGGTGACTAGCTCTGAGCATATAAAGGAGGTTTGGTTAAATAAAAGTCCAAATGCCTGTTCAGCATACATACCCTGGCACTGAGTGCTGTCTGCAGAAGGTTCAAAGCCAGCGACGCAGGTGCACGAGCCCACGGGAACCATCCACTCGCCGTCCCCGTTGCAGTACAGCTTCAGAGGGACGGACACCTCCATGGCGTTCGTCACACAGGCCCCGGGAGCGATCACTAAAGAGGTGGCTTCTGCCCCTGTGGCAGTCTCAGGGAAGACAGCAAAATTGGCAATAGTTGTGGAGCACTTCTTAAAGAAAACCCTGACTGAGATGAGCGACATGCAGGCGCCCAAGTCCTGGAACGCCAGGTAGAAGCCAGCCTTGGAGAGGGGGCCAAAGCTGCGCACCTTGGTGTTGATCCTGCCCGCCTCCAGCAGAGAGAAACTCTCATCTGGGGCAATAGTATCCACCTTCACATAGGGGCTCTCCCTCCACAGAGGGTTGGTTTCTGTAGCGGTGTCCCCCTCTGACTCATAGTAAAACAGATTAAAGGTCTCTTTGCAGGAGCCGGGGATGTTGGGGATGCTGGCACAGTCACGGACAGAGAACTTGAGCTCCACGTAGACGCGCAGCACGCCCTTGCGGGGGATGAAGTCCGTCCTGAGCCAGTTGTTCTGGTTAGGCTGTCGGACATTACACACCTGGTAGGTTCTGATTGGGCTCATGGAGTCGTCGTAGCCGCTAACCTCCTCCCACTGTGGAAACAACAGAGACACATTGTGATGGAGGAAGCGATGACAGCAGGGACTTGGGAAAAACATAATACTGTAAGCAATGTGGACAACTGATAGAGACAAAGCAGAGGAGAGAAGGTTTAAGAAGAAGATGAGACTAAATTGTATTAATTATCCAATGCTTTGTATAAATGCAGCGGCAGTACTATACGAGCAGAAACTCGGTTAATCAATATGTTGTTAATTAAAATTGAGTAATGTTAAACGCGGTGCATCCTAATGCAAACCATTGGAGCGTAGAGGGCATCCAAAACAGCAAAGTGACGTCTGCTATCAACAGAATGTAAAAATGCAACACGTGCACACCAACACACACATTCCCAGTGTGGCTGTGTACATGTGGCCTGTGAGCAATAATTTGCAGCTAAAAGGCATCTAATTACATGAATCATTCAGAAAATTCCAATCATTATGGACTATTAATAGAGACTTTTTTCCCATTAAAACGCATTTCATGCATTATGCCCGTTTGACTAACAGTCATGATGCTGATCACGTGCCGGAGGTTTGTTAAAATAGGGATGTTTTGCAGCTAAGATCGTCACAAATGCGTTGGTTAGACCTTTATCAAAGTCTATACACACACACACACACACACACACACACACACACCTATATAATAGCAAGCAGCGCTCATAGCTATTACTGCTGCAGTGCAATCGAAACAGTCTCAAGAGGAGATTTGGTTTCTATATCATATAAACATATTATCTGTGCTGCGAGAGATGAGAGCATAAAACTGTGCACTTTAAATGGAAACTTTCCCCACACATCTATAATGCAAACAGTGGGTTATTTATTAAAATGGTCATCTAAATGCAATGCTGTCAGTGTGATTGCACTCCTGAGCACTTAAGATTACGTAGAATATATATATATATACATGTATTTACGCATAACATCTGAGAGCAGTTATTTGCTTCTGTTGTGTTCTGATGTCTTTTTACATCATGTAGCCTCAAAAATAATCACTTGAAGACTAATATGTCAGTATAGAAAATATTTAAATCCTATCAATGTATAGCTTTACATGTTGTTAGAACTGGTCTTTGTATAAGGTAACTAACATCACAGGCCATAGGCCATAGGCCATGATAAATGGCGTCATTGGTCAATTGATCAATTTAGTCTATTAGGAAATAACCTTGTGAGAAATCTTTTTAGATTTTCTTTCCTAATTTCCTCCTGGACATAATGCTTCGTTTCTATAACAAATGAGCTTCCCAGAAATTGATTATTTCAACTGGAAGAAAATAATGCATAACTCATCTCACGTCTCTGAGCTGCCGTGCAATTTATTCCCAAACGATGAGCCCAAGAGTCAGCATTAGGCGTCGTCAATCACCGGCAACACGTTGATGCACTACCTGACAAATATGATAATTGCCGGCCCCGAACGTATGGGCTTGTCACGCGGGAGGAGAGGGGCTGCCTCGCCAGTCGTGACATATGACTTCATGGACGCTGGGACATTCAGAGCCGGGGAGGAAGGAGCAGGGCTGCCCAAGATCGTTTCCATGGAAACCCACCATTTCCATTGACTGACTTTGCGCTCACGTAGCGAAGACAAATTACACTGGCTGGGAGTGGGGGAGGTCTGTCAGGCTGTTAGCCCTGGGGTCAAATTCATGTTGTTTTATTTTCTCACCATTCCTGCAGGGGGTATCAGCTGAAAACTTTAATTCCTGCCTGTAATGCGCTCTTGGGTCCGTATTATAGAAGACATAGACACATGCTTTCAATTATCAAGCTCTCTATATCCTGGGGAGACGTTCAAGGTAGAGCCTACCTAATAGCACTTTCACACTGTGGGGATTTGCTCTGTGTATCTGCGTGTCCGTCTTTTTTTGTTGTTGTCGAGTACAGTATTCCTTAATCGAGCTTTTTACATTTTCTAAATACAGAAAATCTTTTATTTCTTCTACTCAATGTGTTTCTCATTTGTGTTTTAGCATCCGGGAAAGCAAACATACACTGCAAAAACAAAGATATAAAACAGTAGGAGGTGTGCCGTTCAAGGCAGACTGGGCTCTATTAACAACCAAATGGAACAAATGTTGTTAAATGAAGGGAGAAAGAAAACACACACACAAAACAAACACACTAACTCACCCCGCTCTCTGGGAACGTGGTCCATGCCAGCTCTGTGGTTGCCCACCGACTGTCCATAAGGGTTTCTGCAAATAAAGAGTAGGAGGAAGGTTGACAAAACCTGAATTATATGGTCTGAGGACGGGGAGGGGACAAAATTGTTGCACAGCATTAAGGAGCACACACACACACACACACTCACATACACTCTGCTTGACAAAGGATTCAGGTAAAACTTCCTCTCCCTCTCTTTCCTGACTTCCACCCACTTGCACTCAGTTTTTGAAAGCACTGTGACAATCAAGGCATATCTGTGATGACGCCTAATTAAGGCTTTCTCTCTGTGTGTGTTTGGCAAACGTACTCCTTTCAATATTCATTTGTGGAATCAAGAACAAAGCCTCCTCCAAGATGCCTTGGGATGGGAAATATTCCATTAAACTAGCACTGGCTCAGAGAGGTCACAAGCATAGGGGAAATTAATAGATCCCATTTGGGGGGTGGGGGGGGTTCACTTCACCCCCCCCAAAAAAACACCTGACGGTGCTGTGTCATGACACCTCTGAACTGAGACTGAGTTATCAAGTGATGTGGGCAGCTGTTTTTCGAGCTCTGTACGACTTTGCGAGGAGGTGAGAGCTGGGCAGACAGTCGGAGGCAGAGAATAAACAGCGGGATCAATGAGCATTGTAGTCGGGCTGTCAATCAGTCGTCACCTGATTGGTGCTCCGGCGAGTTCATTACACCTCAGAAGCGACGCGGCCCCCCTTCTCTAGGCTCTCAACATACAGCTCGACTCCCATTGTTCTGTTGCTGTTAGCACATAATTACCGAAACAATTATGCTTTCTTCACGGAGACTCAATGACACGACGCCTGCTGTGCACCATTTGCTCACAAGTCGTTGATAGCGGTTGCTGAAGGAGGGTGCGAGAGGGCAAACAAATAGCATGACCGGTGTAGAACAACGGCAGCACTCTTCCCCAAGACGCGTGGCTTTGTTCTGGCACCGCGACGTTGGTAGATGTTTTGCTTTAAAAGGCAGTTACAGTACGGTGTTGTCCTTGTCTTTGTGTGTCAATAACAGAAGTGTGATTGAGTAGATGGATCACTGGTCCATCTGTAGCAGCTATAGAGATATGCGCAGTGTTTACAGTCTGCGCTGCGTGTTCATTAGAGAGACCACAATGGCTTTTCTTCTTCTTAAGAGGACGAGAGATAATGAATAGTGATCTGTGCACCGAACAGGATAGATTACATCTGTGTTCAACTAGTGCATCAGGTGGTCACATTCACACTGCAGTAGCAGACAAGAGCAACAGCCAGTAGTAAGACTTCTTAGTTCTTACTTTCTATGCAAATGACCTTCGCTCTGTGTGTAAACGGCGACTAAATCTGACCAATGGATTTTGATGTGCAGTAATAAACTACATTATGCAATGTTCTGGTTTTGTTCCCCTTTAAAGTAGTGTTACGTTTGACAGATTACAGTCCTGCTAGGCTACTGAAAAAATAATCAGTAATACTATATAATAAGGGCACATGCTTTTAAGAATAGTTTAACATTTTGGGAAATTGCTTTCTTGCACAGTCTGCTAAATATGAAGGAGCTGGTAGCTTATAGGAGGATAAAAACTGGAAATGGGGAAACAGCTGTCTGCCTAACAGCACCTCTAAAGCTAACTGAGGAACCGAATATTTTGTTTGTATAATCTGTAAAAGAAATAAAAAAATAATTGTAAACACAACAAATTCCATTTATTTGTGGTTTATGTCAGACTACAGGCTGATTTAGTTACATTTGGACAGAGCTAGGCTAACTTTTCCCCCTGCTTCCATTCTTTGTGCTCAGCTCAGTTAGCCAGCTGCTGGCTCTATAGCTTCTTATTTAGCAGACAGACATAAGAGTTTGATCAATCTTCTCACGTAACGCTCAACATGAAAGCAAATAAGCATTTTCCCTAAAATGTTGAAGTTGTCCTTTAAGTAATACATGATTCATGATGACTTAAATAATGAATTAATGCAGGTTGTATCACGAATTCCTGTTTATCAAGTCTATGAGTCTATGTAATTGGTTAATTATTAATGCATTGGTCTATTACCATCGTGCAGCAACATGTTAATGTTTGCAAACCATCAGCAGTTTTGATTTAAACATCTTCATAGTTCTATGAGAACAGGTTCCGTTCTGTTCTCACGCTGATCAAGTGTGTGGCTCTGAGAACTGCTTCTTCTATGTAACTGGGTTCCAGCTAATTTGGTGGCATATAAATTTAGAGAATGAAGAACATTTGAATTAACGACCATTAAGTGATGATGCATTAAGAATTAGCTAATCCTAATCACATGAACTCGCAGTCACTTGATGATTTCTTAATGGTGGTTAAGCATGCATGTGATTTAAAGCCAGAACACTTTTGTGTGCAGAAAGCAGTGTTTGAGGGTTAGGGAAACATTTGAATAAACATTTAAGTAGTGCTTCAATGTGAAAAGAATTACACTCAAAGGGTAATAAGTGGCTGCCTTCATCTTTGTTGAAAATGGAGATCACGTTTACCCCTGCATGAAATTTAATAAGTAACATTTATGCACAAAGAAAATGTACATTTACTGACATAACTTTACATACAAAAGAAAGCCCTGTTTCTCATTTATAAAAGCCTTCTCGGTCTTCTGTACCGAGTAGCGAAATATACGGTAGCGAACAAGGTTGTTTTGCTGATTAGCAAGACTTGAGCCAGAGAGGAGGAACTAATCAGTGAAGTCAGCGGCTGTTATCTTGTGCTCGGCTACGCTCGGCACACAGCTGACTGAACGCTCTCTGACTACATGCTGCTGATCCAGTCCGTCTCTTGGGTGTCTGATCCGCTGCGTCGCCCCTTCCCTCTTCTCTCCCGGTTGCCCAGAGGCAACAGAGGCAGAATCACTCAGCCCGATCCGACCACAGGCCTTTAAACAGGCTTCACCTCACACACAATGCACTTGAAGGGGCAGCAAGTTGACCATCCATACAACTGTAAACAACTGTTCAAGCCCCTGCGAAAAGCCGGATTTTCCTACGCTGAAGCATTCTTGAGCGAGATGCTGAATCCCTGGCAGCTTGAGAGGTCATCTTCTATCCGAACATGACCTTTGACCTCCCAGGGGAGCAAGAGACGGCCAAAGTTCTCTCCTTAGATTTTAAAGAATCATTGCACTAACATCTGAGTCCGGGCCCATGTGTTGCTCACTATGAATCAGGCTTCCGTTCGTCCAACAACTCTATTCACCAAAGTGTGTTATCGTCAACTCACTAAATCCTGGAAACCGGTTAGATTGAAAAAGATCCCATTTGTTCCACAGTTCTCCTCCTCCCTGTTAAATTTACAATGCCTTTGAGATCGCCTCGCTGCCATAACTCAAATCTAGAAATCTCCCCCATCTCCCGTAAAACTACAGCAGCGGTGGAGTCATTCTGCCCCCGGGGTAAGAAAACAATGCTGCAGTGGGAACTTTAGAGCATCACCACCCGTGGCATTTACCCGTTTTTTTTTTTTTTCCTTTTCTTTTCGTTTTTTC
The DNA here is from genome assembly GCF_004355925.1 of Anarrhichthys ocellatus. Lineage (NCBI taxonomy): Eukaryota > Metazoa > Chordata > Actinopteri > Perciformes > Anarhichadidae > Anarrhichthys > Anarrhichthys ocellatus. Next base: position 8,138,011 of record NW_022280045.1, read on the forward strand.
TTTGATTGCCTGCCGGAGCCAAAAACGCCACCCAACTGCATTCCCAGGGCGCTTTGGGAGCTCACACATGCTAATGTTTTATTCACTTTGTGAGAGCAGGCGCATCATGAAAGGGAGGCCTCGCCTTGTACTACACTGACACTCACTGCCAACAAGCAAACATATGAAATATTAACATCGTCATCAGTGATCGCAGGACGATCAAACGCATGGCTATAAATAGGTGTCGAGAAATCGTGAGTTTAAGCTCTTGATAGTTTGACTTCTGGGCTCGTTCTAAGCAAAGGTTCATTTGAGTGCATGTTTCTCTCCGTAGAATCACAATGATAACAGTTGAGTGCGTTGCTCAGTGTGACGCTTGATGAGCACTTTCTGAGCAAGTCAAGCCGACCTAATTCAATCTCTCCTCGGGGCTGCTTGCACCTGCTTTTACAGGTCAACAAATAATTGTCCCCTGTTGATATTCTGATGTATGGAAAGCAGGAGAATGTGAATGAAGCTCTCTATCAATGTGAAAATGCTTAGTGCTTTTCCTACAATCACACACACATACTGTGGATTAGGCCCACTTCATAAAATGCTTTCCGATTGGTCATCTATCTAGTTTATGAGCTCTAAAATAAGAGTACAGTAAACGCTGACTGTAAATGAGGACGATACAACATAAAAGTGTCACAGTTGCCGAGGCTTTTACTGCAGTCTGTTGGTGTGAATTGGAGATAAGTCATCGCTGTAGCTTTTGTACATAAGCACACACTTCCAAGTTGCAGTCCAGCTTGCATTATCCATGTGCAAACACTTGCCAATGGGAGAAAAAACAACCAAATTCCAGATTCAATCCATGTGTAGAAATCCACTGAGTAAGCAGCTAAATAAACGACATGCAACTCACTGAAAAAAACATCCTCCCGCCCCCCCATCATTTAAACCCATCCGGTGATCTGCCCTTCATGTTTATCCTCAGAGGACAAGTATTAGTTAACCCCTGAGCTTTGAGTAACAGTTAGTGGTCCGGTTTGGGGAAACGGGGGCTGATCATCACGCCGTGAGAGCCCACTGGGACTTGGAAGGCTACAGCCGCTGCATTGATTTACTTGCTGACACCAGAATTGATGAGGGATCGGGCTTGGCCGTGGTCCAGGAGAGGCAGATTGGACAGGGAGGGGGAAAGAGGGAGGCCAGGCAGAGAAATGTAGCTACAGCTCAGAGAGGAGTCGCTGGGTGGGTGGGTGGGTTGGTGGGTTGGGTAGCAGCAGCGGTGGCGAGGGGGTGGGCTTCTCCCTGGAGCAGCACTCCCTCAGTGATGGAGAGAGCTTCGGGGGCTGCAGCATACTTGTTAAGCCATTGACCTTTAATTCACACTTGTCATCTAATGTGTTTCACATGTGTGTCCCTGAGGTGCTTCCGGGGCCGGGATTGATCCGCTCCGGTCTGCGTGTTTAAGCGTCCGCAGCACTGATTGGTGGGTGAACCCCAGCAGCAGGTTTAGAACCTTTAACATGCATCATATGAGGAGTGTGTTTCTATTTTACAGTGACAGCAAAGAGGGACGCCCCTCTGCACTGTCTGTGCCTCTCTGGTGCCGTGTAGGGCAGGTGGGCATCCTCACTCAGCTTGTGGGTGTGACAACAACAGGGACAATAGCAACAGGGCAGCTCTTCAGCCGCAATGGGAACACTGGGATGTCGGCACACACACACTGAGGGAACGGGACGTGCTGATACATGTGTAGATTGGATTACAATTACAGAGCAAATTGATACTCAGCGGAATTGCCCATTTAACAGAGCGGGTAGGCATTATATTAACAGCTTTAATTATCCAAAACATGAACGGAGTCTTGCTTACAGATCTAATTTCACCTCCCCTGTATACAGAAACAGCAGGAATGACTGATCTGGTGTTTAAACTGGACATTAATCAAATGATCAGATAAAATACACACTGTGGATTATTGCTCCTATGAGGCTAAATCTTTTGTGTTAATGCTCGTATTTTTTCAATGACAATGAGGTGTTTTGTTGCCAAATTCGAATATGCATTTAAAACAGTCCATTGTTCATTCACGAGACTGAAGTAGTCATAAAAATATCAAACCACATACCTTCTACGGCCAGCACCACTGGCACAATGAGGCTGCACAGCCACAGCAAGTAATCCATTGTCATAAAACAGGCTTTTGCAACATGAATAGAGGTGTGTAGACTGGACCCTTCGGATGGATGGAGACTCACAGCTCTGCAGCCGAGCTTTTTGTTCCTCTCCCAATTCTCATGTCTTCACTTGCGATGAGGGCTCGCACCGCCCCATTCTACCCCCCCCCCCCAAAAAAAATTAATAAACGAAAAAAAACAGGCGCTTCTTTATTTTGCATGCAATCGGGTCTCGGTATTCCGCGATGCTGCGGGGAGCGCTACACTGCGCCCTTTCCCTGTCTCTTTCTCTTCATCGGACTTTACTGACACCGAACCTCTGCACCGGGGCGCATCTCTCTGCTGCAGCCCGGCCGAGCGGAGGGTGAGGACCCGCGTACGAAGTCGTCTTTCTCCGAGGGAGGAATCTGTACAGTCCACTTTGGCCAACTCCGCGTAGCTGTTGCTCCTCCGTGAGGGATGTGCGTCGGAATGGCAAGACTGGGACAGAGACACAGAGGGCTGGGGGGGCTGGGGGGGGGGGCTCGGCTTCCGTCAAAGCACACGCGATGAATGTCAAGCTTCCGGTCAAGGTTTTCCAAAATAATAGCACCCGACGTGCTACGTTTATTCATTCAAGACACGACATGCTTCGCTTTGCAACGATGTGATGTTAAATGTGTCAAAACAGCCGCAGATATGTCATTTAATTTGTTTCGGTTGTTGTTGTTGTTGTTCATCTTCTTCATACAATTAGCATATTAATGTTGTTTTTTTCTGTTCATTTATATATCTGTCATTATTAATTCAGGACATGCAATGGTGAAATTTGTTATTCCTTATCATTTTGTATTTACTATGTTTGGTGTGAAGGCTACTTCATATTTATTCATGATACATTAGTATTCTCTGCACTCTCTATCTGTCTAACCTTAGTGGTGGATGTTCCAGTTTTTCTAATTCGTTATAGGCTACCATGCATCTGTTCTTGTACAGCTGCTGCTGCTGCTGTGACATTCACACATTCATTTTCCTGCATTAGAGGCTTAACTATTTGAAAGGCTGTAGGCTAAAGCCTATTCGACCATCCATAGAGCGCCTCCTCACAATTAAATTACGCAGTCTGTGGTCACAAGGTTTCTTCTTACACCTCAAATCAATATTAGTTAAAGTGTAATTCGAAGGTGAGTCACGCAGGTACCCGCAGATCATTGTGTCACTGGACACAATGATCTCATCCTAACCAGTGATGTCATAGCGGCTGTTTTAAATCACCTGCCACTGCTCTGACGTCACTGAGTGAGGTGATGTGCTCCGTTGCTGATTTATTCTTTTCAATGATTTGCACCGAAAACCACCTTTTTTACGCTTTTATTGTGAAGTCAAAGAAGCTGCACTTCCGGGTTTCTTCTTGAATATGTCTGTGCTGCTTGGCGGTGCTGGCGGGTGGCGCGGAGGATGAGGAGGTGGAGGCGGGTTGGTTGGCCGACTGAAGCGGCCACCAGCCCGCAGTGTTTGTCCGTCCTGGCAGCAGGTAACACCGGCCTGGAGGCTCTGCTCACCACCGCTAAATAGTGTTCAATTGCGGCTTCAGAGGGACTGTGGTCGCATATGAGCTTCGGTAACAAGACAGCGCCTCCCGCGGGTTATTGAGCGGCTTTAGAGGCCGATAGCCCATGCTGCATAACACACTGATCCGAGAGACACTGGGTGGATTTAACAATATCAAAGATATTACTCTGTCTAATAATCAACAGAATCACCTGATATCTTCTTTCTTTTTTTTTGCATTATTTGATCAATTTCAAAATAATAGTCTACATGTGAACCAATAGTAATTACACTGAAAACAACACAGACCAACATCTACATAGTTTACAGTAGGTTTCTGTTGCTGGGGTTACAAAAAGAAGATACAGTTTGGTTTAGCTACTCATCAAGCTGATACCTCCGGTGCAAAGCGGTGTGAAAGGCTGCCTGCCCTCATTAGTGCATGTCATACTCTGACCTTTTACAGTCTTGGAGTTTCTCCTTTTAGGTCCCTTTCCACCACACCCACCCGGTCTTTTGTCCGGTGGCGGGTTCCAGCAGAGAGAGAGAGAGAGAGAGAGAGTGCTGGTTGGTAGAAGCCCAGCTCTAGCTCTCAGCTCAGGGACAAGGCTCCCCTTCACACTGCTAATTCATCCACCCCCCCACCCCCCACTGCTGCACCCCGACACAGGAACACACACATACAAAGTTTCGCCCCAAAACTCCCTCTGTGCTACAAGCTCAAGACCCCCCATTTAAACCCCCTCTCTCAAAAACTTCACCCCCCCACACACACATCCAAGCAGCTCCCCAATCACCTCCACCCCCTAAGTTTCTTTTGTCCCGCAGGCTTTGTGCACTAATTAACTACAGTTCAGTTCCCAGCAGGCTTGGGTCAGCCTCCACTACTGAAACCAGTGATGGACGGCTCTCTTTAACCGGCTATATTCAAACTAAAGGCTCACAAAAAGACAGACAGTGTCCTTCATGGCAGCAGTGGTGCAGTCATCGTGAACGGGTCATGTAAATGACATGTGACAGGGCTGCTGCTGCTGCTGCTGTGTGTGGCTCTTATTTGTTAAACATCCCTCATAGCTTGCTTGTTTGTGAGCGTCTTTGAGAGGCTCCTAAGAGACCAAGAGAGCGTTTTGGACAAAATTTACAAATCAGTCCTTGAATTCCCTCAGTGTTTTAAAACACACACAAACAGAGAAGAATTACTAATGGATTCAAAAACACACATCCAATATAACTGCCTGTTATCTTCCCATTTCCACTAATACCTTCCATTATCTTTGCTGTCTTTATGTGGAGAAAAACATGTTGAGATTGTTTCACTTAGACTGAAAAGGGACCCACTCTGTCTTTGCCTTGAGTTACAGGTGTTGTTCCAGCGTAGCCTTTGACCTCTTCAGACATGATGAGCTGGCAGTTAAATCTCAAACTCTACTGCTGACTGGACCGGGATTGTGTGTGCTTCAGTTGTTGCCTCGACAGGTGGAATAAAGAATTGCTGCTCTGGAGAGAGTCTTCCCGTCCTGCTGCAGATGAGAAATCTGTTCTCAGGGCTCAGGGGAAGAAATTCATGTTTTACCGAGCATGCAGAGGAGACGTGAGGAGCCAAGTATGAGGTGGAGGGAAATGAAAACGAGCTCTGTGGGACAGCAGTGTTAAGCTGACAAGAGGGGATGACAGAACATCTCCACAAAGCCAGACTGTCTCCTGCAAACTTCTCGTGAATTATGGAGTCTGTCCAGTTCACCGCACCGTGTGTGTCTGTGTGTGTGTGTAGAATAAACACACACGTGCACACAGAACTTTGATTTATGCTCGACACATGCGTGCATCCATCTTCCAGTGATTTTTATGTCAATCTAACCCGTTTATTACTGATGTTTTTTGGCTCACGCTCTAAAAATAAACACTCAGAAAAACATAATTCATAGAGTTCACATTCTTCCTAGATGCATAAATTACAATAATATCCTTGAAGCAGGGAACAAATGGCTTTTGTAAGATAGTGACAGGAATCTTTTCAATACATTTTTAATTGCATCAATCAAACAATATCAATGAATTCTGTTTTTTTTTGTAATGTGAAATAGCAAATAGACAACTACACAAGCTCCATGTCCCGGTGAACCTTGACCTTTTCGCAAGAGTGTTTCAACAGTTGGCGAAGAATGAATCTGAACATCAACTAAACATTACAATTTAAATATGTCCTACGATCTCAAGGAACATTTGACGTTTTGTAATATACAATTTACTTATTTGCTTTCTTTAGAGTTAGATGAGAAGATTAATACCACTATACGGTAAATATGAAGCTACAGCCAGCAGCCTGTTAGCAGGTTAGCAGGAATTCAAAGCACGAGGCCAAGAAATATCCATAATACCCCCCTAAATACAAATTGTCATTTTTACACTTTTCTTTTTGTGCAAACATACAAGATATGACAAATCCATAATGTAGCTTCGCAGCCATTTTTCTTTGAACAGAGCCAGGTTAGCTGTTTTCCCGTTTTCAGTCTTTGAGCTAAGCTAAGCTAACCGGCTGCTGGTTTTAGCTTCATATTCATTACTGTGCTATCAATATTCTCGTCTAACTCTCAGCAAGAAAACCAACAAGCATATTTCCCAAAATGCCACACTTTTTCCATGTACATCAAAGCGTCTGTATGTGTCACACAATATTAGCGAAGCTGCTAAAAAATCTGCCCATAAAATCTGACGCAATTAACTCTATTTACAACAACAAAGACAGCTAATCTTTTCTTTAGGGCTGCTGATGTGAGAAAACCAGAAAATGATCTTGCAACAAACACTATAGTATAGGACACAAAGTGAATGGGGGACAACACTGCCGGATAATGAGGAAAAAACAATCAGGAGAAGACTTCGCCCCAAAGAATTCCCCCATAATTCTGCATACATTTGAATATCTGTCATTGTCTGTCTGGGCTCCTTGTTTTGCTAACAAGGCCAAAATGAAGAGCTCTCCGTCCTCATGAGCACTGCTGAAGCATGACACGAAACAGTGCAGGAGTGGTGCTTTGCTTCATTGATTGGAGACGTAATGATACATGATTATGTTCAGACAGGGAGCTGGCTGTTAGCTGGTGCGAGCACTGCTGGGCTTTTTCACTCAAACTGCTGTCAACGTGTGGTTCTGTGCAGCCCTGATTGATTGAATATGAATTGGTGTTGGTTCGGCGAGCTGGTCTTGTTTGTCTCCCTGAAAACTGCCCGTGAGGCGACTCGTCTTACGAAGCTGTCAGTGTCAGCCACAGCTCCAGGTTTTGGGGGGTGTAGAGCTCCGCCAAACTTCCTCTGACTCCCAAACTTCACAGCTAATCAGTGGAAAGCTGTCACTTATCTTCCGGGGGCCCTGCATAATGCGGGACTTCATCTCAGGTAATCTTAGGTGAGATGAGTGGAAGCTTGCTTGGGAAATAATGAGTGTTCATCCCGCAGAGTGAGGCAATACACAGCAAAAACTAATTAAGAACAATTCCATTTTAGTGGGCACAGCCAGTTTCAGCAGAAGTCTTTTTCTTTCAGAATTATTCACAGGAGGCGTTATTGATGATTCGCCACATTCTGCAATTTTCCCACCATTCTCCTCCTCCATTATTCATCCACCTCTACTTTTTAATCTCCTGTGAGCTGACTCAGAACTCCACTTCCATTTGCAGACTGTTCCCCCTCTATGCTCATGTCTGTAGCATTGATTAAATGGACCCCAGTGGGCTGGGGATTACATCGGGCTCTATTTGAAATGGCATTTTTACAGTGTTTTTCCATTACTGAGCATACTATTGGAATTTAGATAAACTGGGTCTGGGTAGGCTTTGTTGATTTCTGAGTTTATTCGTCTGGGTCACATGGGGTCCATTTGTTGCAATTTAACAATTACTGGCATTGGCGTGTTTGCTGTTTTTCTGTGCTCACATCCCTCACCAGCCTACAGCGCAGCCAACTGGTGTCCCACAGGAAGGCAGAGGAGAGGAAGAGGGAATAGCGGAGGCAGAAAATGCATACAGACATTTGTTTTTCATCAGCTGAGATGGAACGGCGACACGATCAAACGGGACTGAGACGAATGAGATAACAGAGGACAGAGAGCGAGAGACAAGCACGCCCGTTGTTTCCGCCGCTGCGTCTGTCTTGTAAACATATTTGTGGTTTTAACTATGAGCTCAACGCTGGTTGTTAATAAATGGCTGCCCCCTCGAAGCTTTAAGTGGGGAAACCGTTTCACTCTTTGCAGCCGCAGCAGGTCAGAGTGAAGTGGCCTGCGATAGTTAAATGTGTGTTTGAGCACTCTGTTTACTCGCTGAATGCAAATGTGTTCATGCGTTCCATCATGTACTTAATTTTCTACTTGTTGCAACTCTGAGTCCAATGCATACAGATGTTGAGAGACGTGACATCCAGAGCTTTTATTAACGCACGCTGACGTTTAGTAACTACAAAACCTGAAGGCTTTTGACCTCTTCGTCATACTGTGATATTCCTCAACAAGTGGCCACTGCTGCACTGTCCAACAGCTTCTCCACTTGTCTCCACAGGTGAAGTAATTGGTGTCAGGCTGATTTGCTTCTAACACTTCTCATTTGGAGCAAGAAAAAGTGTCTGGCGCTCCGGTGTGTCCCAGCTTGATTTGGCGGTCAAGGTCTCCACTTTTAACAAAGGATTTCCTCACCCTGCACAACCTGCACTAATGATTTGAGTCCCGCAGAAGCATTCTCCCCTTCAGGTTCTACTCACAGAAATGATCACGCAGGCTGAGCAGATTGCTGCAGGGGGACGCTCGTGTGTTGACCATACTTTTGTATTGGTCAACACAGGGTACTTATCCTCAGTGATAGAAGTATTCACGTCGTGTACTTAAAGGGGACAGTGTGCAGGATTCAGTGGCATCTAGCGGTGTGGTTGCAGATTGCAACCAACTGAATACCCCTCCGCTCACTCCTCTCTTTCCAACACGGCTCTGAGGCCCTCCTTACCGTAGTAAAACTACTTTAGAAGCAATGGAAGTCAAACGGCGGCCGGCGTTACCACGCTTTTGCACTCTGTGGCTCACGTTGCTGCAGTTTCACAAGGGTGTTGGAGAAGTATGGTGGCCCTTAGGTAACGTAACAACATGAAAGGCTCTCGCTAGAGCCGGAGTTTGTCCATTCTAGGCTGCTGTAGAATTAGTGGCTGGTACTTTTTGAGTACCACGTTAACATATATATTATTACTATCACCTTTTGCCACTAAATTCCATTAATGTAGAGTGTTTTATTTAATATACTTTCCACCTCCATTTAAAAAAACATCTTTCAGTACGAAACTATATAAAATAGAGCCAAAATGTTGTTTGTTTGTTTTTACAACACATTCTTTTGTTCTGTTATTGTCTTTCACAATACAAACCAGAGAGAAGATTCAGTTCTACCCTCCACAAACTTGTATTAGTTGTGTTTGCCGCTGTATATTAAGGCTTCTTCTTCCCCCAACAGTAGGAGCTGGGCATCAAACACACTCTACTTTCACCTGGATACCCACTGAGCATGACCTCATGAGCCTCAGCTTGGAGAAAAAAAGCAGAGGAGTCAATCTGTGGTTCGAAGGCTCTATAAAATCTTTTCATAATGAGGTCAGGGTGATGCCGTGTGCCCTGTGTGTGTGTGTGTGTGTGTGTGTGTGTGTGTGTGTGTGTGTGTGTATGTGTGTTTGTTTGTGTTTGAGTCAACCGCCTTGAGAACGGTTTATTTCATGTTTGAGCGGATTAGCAGGACCAAACCCCCTTGGAGGATTGCAGGCTGCTACAACTTGCATGTAGCAGGAATGACTCCACTGCCAAGTTTAAAGGTAGCTGTGATGATGAAGAGCGCTTGTGACTGTGTGCCCCCTCCAAGCCCTCCTCTCCTCCTCATCCTTGCGACAGGTGGTGACACAGAGCGAGGAGAACGAGAAGCCTAAACCAACTGAAATTTGGGTTGTGGATTTCATTTGGCATGAGGACAGTGGATATATTACATCATGATGCAACCGGCTGTATGTTTCAGATAAAGGCTCAGTCACTCATGGAACACAAGCGTCTCCTAGTGTCAGAAAGGTGAAGTGCAATATCTGAACTCCACACGCCATACTTCTTCTAAGCAGGTATTAAGAATGAAGGCCATTCAGACAGGGGAAAAAATTACAATTAAATGACAGATGGGTGTACTCAAAAAAGCGAGTTTGCATAGTAAATGCACCTGATGCTTTGGATGTGCTCTTAATGTAAACGCACAATACAATGCACATAATGCAATAAATGAAATGGATGATCAAACAGTTAGAGGAAAATCTTTCGCTTTATTTTTGTTAATTTGTGGAGGTAAGGTCACAGTTTGATTGTTTTATTAAAATGTATCAACCAACATACAACATGCATACATACAAATATCATTCATAGTTCCAAACAGGGTTGAAGCCATTTAAGACTTAAAGTTCATGATTTTTTTGATACACAAATATTTGAATATTAGTAGAAAATACTAAATAAATAAAAACAAATGAATTAAGTGTTAAAGGACTAGTTCAACATTAACTCTCATTACTGCATGGTATAGCTACAGCAAGCAGACAGTTAGCTTAGCTTAGCTTGATGAAAATACCAGATGGGTGACAGAAGTTAAAATGTTTGAATTTGTTTATATTCTGTAAAAAGTCAGCCACAAGGTCAAAAAGAAGCCTCCAGTGCCTTGTCCCATGAGGAGTGGTCTTGTAAACCAAGCTGTCACGTTATTGTGATGGCTGCAGGACATTAAGGAGGAAGTAAGTGCACCGAACCCAGGCCTGCAATGTTGGGAGAAGAGACTAAAAAGTTATCCTTTCTTATAAGGCCGAGCAAGTAAGGTAATACAACAATAAAGTGGTCAAAGCTATGAAGACGTTTGTGGAAGAATTTCACGGAATTAAACTGTTAAATCACAAATTCATCCTGACAGCTTGCTCTGAGTCGAGCAGGCGTATAGCACCAGTCACGTCTTCTAAAGGCTAATGACCTCCATTCTCACATTCGAAAAACAAAAGAATGATGGACTTGTACTCCACTCTTCCACCCGGATGGTTCACTTGATTTGCTTCCTTTGTGTTTGTATACATCCTCAATGGAGAGCCCTCGAGTTCTTGAGTATTTCCCACATAGGGGTTATTTATTAGTATTTATTTCTGAAGAATGTCCTTTAGGGCCTATCCTAAACATTGTTTGAAGTGAGCCAATATCACTGGCACTGCAGGCTACGTACTCTTCTGTAAACTTTGGCTAAATCTAAAAAAAGCCTACACCCAAGTTTGGAGAGGCAGTAGTGCGGCAGAGTGTCACCGCTGCCCTTTTCCTTAAAGTCAGTAGCAGTGACAGAAAGTCTAACAACCTCTGCAAAAGAGGGGATAAACATAATTATGGATTAGGCCTTTTTGAGCTGTAGAGGAGAACAGATGCTGAACTGAACTGCACCACCAGTTTGCTGCGCTGCAAAGAACGTAGCTACAGTAAATACCCTGCATGGCTCTGAGGGTACGTCAGGTCATCCTGAAATCTTCCTGCTCATTGACATGCACTGCTTTCTGTTTCTGCTGCCTCATTGACATCTTTCTGCTTAATGAACCAACCAGGAAAGCCTGTCATGAGTTTATAGTGTTGCACAGTGTCAGACTAGCAGTCTGTCAGCACGACACAAAATATATAACTAATACCCTGAAATACATCTTCTTTCTTTTGGGTTGAAATCTTGTATTAGTGCCGTTTTTCAGTTGATTGTAATAAGGAGTAATGTTTGTGATATGGGTTCAAATTATGTGAAGTCAAGTCAATTTTAGTTATATATCCCAATATCATAAATCACAAATTTGCCTTAGGGAGCTCCCTCTTAGGGAGGGGGATGGGTCAAACAAACAGTGGGGAACGTTTGTTTGTGTCCCATGCAAAACTAAAAGTAAACAGACATTTTGTCACCGTCGTTTGTCGGTGGTCGTCATTCAAGTTAATGTCAACCATGCTCTCTTACTAAAGCTAACTAAGAGGTTTTGTTGCCTAAACCTATATCTTACTGTGAAGACAGCAGTTTATTTTGAAAAGACACTATGCATGTAACGAACGTATATATTGACAAGCCGTCCCTGACACGTTCAAAACGGACACTGGAAGGGTGACTAGAGCGTCATAACTTGAAGTTTAGGACCACTGACCAAGCGTCGGTATTTGAGGAGTCCGGAGTGAGAATGTGTTGGTCTGTGGTCGTGAACACACACTCTGCCTGTTCTTCTTCTTTGGGTGAAAGGGAAAAACCCTTAGGCTACCGCTGCCTCAAGCCCCCTGCTTCGTAAAAGTCATCAACAGCACATCTCAATTCACACATGTACACTTTAACATTGCTGACAGTCATCCAGACACCGTCACTGGGCTCTGCAGACATGCTTCTCTCTGCACTGTTGTACAAAGCAGAGCTTCAACTAGTGATTGTTTTCATTTTCAATGAATCTATTCATTATGTTTTAAATTGCTGGTTTATTCTCTAAAGGCCGTCAGACATCTTCGACTCTGGCAGAATGCTGCTGCCAGAGTTCTAAGAGCACCAAGAGAGCTGAGCACATCACTGCTCCTAAATCTTTACACAGGCTTCCAGTTACTTAAAGCACAGAGCCAGCGTCTAATGAACCTGCTGCCAATAGACCCCTCGTTAAAAGATGTCACTGACTTATCTTTCTTTGTTGAAGAGAATGAACTCTGTGAGTTGATAGAGTTTCCAAGGTCAGAGTTCAAAGTCTTAATATGACAAGGATGCAATTATCATATCGGGAAATGGCACACAACTTACTTAATCCTATTATGAAAATCAGTGGCTCCATTAAAGCATGGACGTATTATAGATTGATGGATTAATTTGGTTTTGCTTTAAATCAATCTTTAAAGGTTCTGCAATTGCAGCCCATGAATATGCACAAGAAGAACAGTGGAGAAAGCCTGCAGGAGCTGTTCATTGCACATGACCGACGTTGCCCTCTCTGTTCATTTCACACAGCGTTCACAGTTTTAAGACTCTGCATCAAGTTAATTAAAACTGCAAGTTACGAGGGAGCGTGTTTCCATTAGATTATAACAAAGAACAGACAGACACATATACTGAGTGCAGACTGTGCTTTAGGCATCCAAGAAAAGCTGTAAACAATTTAAATAAATCCTCCTGATATCTGCTTTTATTTGATGCTGTAAACAAAACGGTGCTGGCATGGGGGAAACGTCACACGGTGAGCCTCAGTCAGCCACTGTGGGCTCCTCCGAGACGCTGCCACCTCACATATGACTGTTTGCCTTCGTTCTCTTCAGGATCACGCTGCTGTCGTGCACCACAAACAATCCTACAATAAAGAATCTGCTTCTTTCACTTTGTTTGCAATTCTTTAACCACGTCTTGAATGGGTTTCTGGGCATAAATTTTTATGAGCTGGAAACCTTCTCCAGGCTGCACATGTGATTTTTGGACAGGGCCAACACTTCACTTGATGTAGATGAAGACCTGTTTCCTGACCTGAGGAGAGGCAGGCACTTTTTTTAGTGTTTCCACATTCCTAATGTTTCAAAAAGGAAAAGTAGACGTAGAAGAAGAAGAATCCTTCTCATGAGCTCTCCTCACAGGTTACATGTCAGTGAACAGTTCAACAAGGAGCGATGTTCTCAGTAACAAATGAACAAAATCTTTTGTTGCAGAATTTCTGGAGGGTATTGATTGAACCCCAGATATGGATACACTGCTTTAGTGATATATATCGCTGCAGAGAGTTTTGATTTCTTTTAGCCAGGATTTTAATTATCCGAGTGAGATTTTGGCCCCAACCCCAATACAACGGAGGCAAATGGAATTTCCTCTACATTGGAAAGAGTAACAGCAATACAACTGCTGGAAAGATAAATAAAACCATCAACCAAACTGCGTGGTTAGATACCACCCGAGGGAAGTGAAACATTTTTTTTGTAATATGGGCAAACCTACCTTTACCTTGTTTGTGTCACAGTGTGACTTTTGCTTTTTTTAAGTCACAGTTTTGGAAATGCACCACAATTTAATAAACTCTTTAAACTCTTTTAGCTTTTGGGGAAAACTGCAACAATCACACACTTCACTGGACAAACCGGGTACAACCTACAAGGAACCTCATGCCTCTTAATAAGACATGAGCTCCCCTGAAAACACAATTTGTGAAATTTTAGGGGGTCTCTAAAATATTGACAATGTGCTATTTTTGTCATTTCTATCCTCATCATCATGGATCATGAGTAAAATGAAGCTATTATTGATGTATGATTCATGCATGAGGGTGATTAATCACTAATTCACTTCCGGCATGCAATGCTATTTTTGCCATCGCCATCAAAGTGTGGGGACGCAATATCAGAAACCTCTCTCGCTTTAATTCAAAGTTCCGAACAAAACAAGCTTTCTTAGTCCCACTCGGTCTGTGGGCTGAAGTGCAGCTTTATTCCTTTCTCTGTTTTGTAGTCCGCAGCATGGGAATGTGAAAATGAAAGGGCAGCGGCGACCCAGAAAGCCATGGCAGTTTGCACGCTGTGGACAAATACTGTACACTCACCATGATGTTGAGGGGGTCTCGTCACAATCAATTGCTTCTGTCTCACAGAAGCCCAATAATAATGCTAAACGGAGACACCAATGAGAACATGTCAATACCCTCCCAGGGAGGTATTGGAGCTCCTGCGTTGGTATTAAAAGCTGTGATTGAGTTAGACCACACTGCAGAGGGAGGCAGAGAGATGGGAGGTGGGGCACAAGACACAGTGGTAGAGGCGTGTGCAGCCGACCAAAACTGAGAAGTTTCTGGCCTCTGACAAAAGCTCTGTCAGTTGATGATTTATTGCACACAGATTTAGGCTCATCTGTTATCATTCTTCAGCATGTCAAATATTTCCTCGGCTCTACTCCGTACACATGCGTTAATATATGGAGGATTTTCTTACTAATTGGGTTTTTGCTGAAGGAAAAATACTCTTATAATTAAAATGTTTTTCTTCCTAATTTTCCAACACGACAGTAAGACAACGTACTGAATGACATGAATCACTTGAAATCGAAGCAACTGATTGGGATATCTATACCTCTATACCTCTCTGGAAACGAGTGATTGCAGCCATAATGAGACTGTGCTAATCATGCGGTGCAGCTTAGATTAGGTTGGATCTAATTATGTACTGGACGGTTAGTATGGCAAACAATATGTAGTGTGTCTTATTTTATCACCACTTCAGCAGAAGGAGAAAATGAGGTTGTCAAGAGGGTGCAGGGTTGCTTGTTTTTATATCTGGTCACTATTTGCAGCATATATACCAACTTTGCTAATTGTTGTCAGTTCAGTCAGGCCATGTTCAGACGGACAGTAACCCTGCGTAAAGAAACACAGCACTCTGATTCATTTCAATTGAGCCAGTCCATCAGCCCAGCGAGGTTTCCAAAAAAAGTTAGACCTGGCACAACTACAACGAGACGTCCACCTGCAAGGCGCTGTATTGGCCAATCAAATATCCTGCAAGCATACATTTCTGGTGGATTACTGTGTAACATGAACACCGTATTTCTACTCTTTAAGTCACAGTTGTACAATGCAGCTCTTCACGCTAACACAACGACTCATTGGCCAGTTGATTCAGTCATTACAGTTGTATTTGACTGAACTATAGAATGGATATATACGTATATATCCAGGCAGGTATTTGGCTCTTTGAGCAGAAAAGAACACCATCTGTGTGTATTGTAATCCAGAGTTTCTCTGTACTTTGTTCGCATGTGAGTCTCTCTGTTGTGCCCCACTGATAGCTGATTGGCGCCGGTCTGCACTGCGCTTGTGGTGATGAAGGGAGTTGCTGCAATCCGATGACGAATGAGGTGCACGACTGTGATGCAGACTGGAGGGGGCTGGAGCGGAGGTGGGTCGCATCTGATTGTGCTGCAATGAGAACTGACAGCAGCAGAGAGGAGAACGTTTTTTAAGTTGGACAGCAACGATGTGATTGGCTAAAGGAAACTGTGCAGAATCTGGTTGGTTAATTTAAAGTAAATGCCCAGAATCAGCTGATGAGAGTAATCACAGGGAGAGAGAGAGAGACTGCGACATTATGAAGGAAAAGCAGAGTAAAGAGAGTCTTCCTGACTGAGCTTCCGCTAAGCTTCATTACTGAGGGGTATATGAATGTCTGTACCTGATTTTCATACCAGTCCTTCTAATAACTGTTGAAAGATTTCACTCAAAATGACAAATCGTATTGGTACTCGATGAAAAGTGAAAGGAGTCGTCCTCTGGGAACTATGAATGTTCAGGGGATCTCCAAAGTCAGCAGGATTCATCATCTGGACACCATGAATACCTGTACCAAATTTAACAGCAATACATCCGACATGTTATTGAAAACAAAAATGTCAACCTGCTGGTGGTAGAAGTAGTCAGAGGGATTCATACTCTGAGAAACATGTGTGTCGTATCCATTAGGCCTACTCAAAGTTACTAAAAAATGAAACTGTGTGATGCATAACAAACCAGAAGCTTTTAAGCTGTGGTTGATGCGCCACTGTGTAAATACTGCGCACATGAATATATGATTTTGTATTTCATGCAGGTTTTATACTTCAGGTTTGTTGCATCCACAGTTATTGTCCCCATTTGTTGCCTTTTCTCTGAATGAAAAGAACCATTTAAATTTCTACAATTTCTGAACATTCATGATTCATGTTATTTCATATATGTTCAACAAGACCTCTGTGTGTTATTTTAAATTCTTATTTCATTATGGATTTGGGAGTGTGTTTTTTTTTTTGAGTTCTATGCTTCTATTCTGTTCGCCTCCTCTCCAGGCGCACTCAGACCCACAGGGGATCAAAGCAATCCCAATCTTCATTTACAGGTTGCTGCCATACGCAGTCACTCAATCTAAAAAGTAATAGAATGGAGGATTGCAAGTTAAAGCCTATGTCGGTCCATATATGAAAGTGTGCATGTGTGTGTGCGTGTGTGTGTGTGTGCGTGTGTGTGTGGGTGTGTGTGTGTGCGTGTGTGTGTGGGTGTGTGTGTGTGTGTGTGCGTGTGTGTGTGTGTGTGTGGGTGTGAAAGAATGAGAGAAAAAAAGGTTAAAGAAGTTGAATTTGACACAAGAGAGAGATGGAAGGCAACTAATGGTGTAGGCTGTAAGCAAGGTGATCTGTTGATGAAGAGAGAGAGAGAGAGAGAGAGAAAGAGAGAGAGAGAGAGGGGGAGAGAGAGGGGGGAGAGAGAGAGAGTAAACAAAATGGTGCTGGCATGGGGGAAACGTCACACGGTGGACGCCAGTGCTCAAATACGGGAAGTCGAGGCAGCTGTGTTCAGGGAACACCAAAGCAGTCAAGACAAAGTGCCAGAGAAACTAAGTCCAGGATGCAGAGAAATATGATGATCACACATTGTCTCACCTTTCTTCAGATGGTATTCATCTCAAGCCCTCAAGGAGCCCACAAACTGCAGGTGAGGGTTTTTTTCTGTTCACGACATTGAGGAATATATATAATTCTGTTGCATGTTGAATTTATAAACAAATCCAGTGTGGGAGTCCAACAATAGTCTCTCTGGAGTCTGTTTTCTGCTGCATAATTATGAATTCCGATACAAGACAACATTGTGAGTTGACATGTTTTATGGGAGGACAAGAGAGCATACAAGATATTTGAGAAGTTTTACAAAGCTTTTTTTTTCAAGTATAATTACATGTGTATGGCTATGAGTGTCAAACATCTTCCGAGGAGACACTACATGAAAAAACATTGTTTTTCATGCACTGATCAATTTTGAGATTTTGGGCGATTTTATTTTAGTCGTTTTCTCAAAATTAGGTTTTTCTCGTCTTCTCAGCCAGAAATATCCGCTTAAGCAATTACACACATCTCACTATGGGGTTTCATTCCTATTATTATTCTGAAGGGTTTGTTCATATATCATTCATATCCTGATTCATATTTTATTCCTAATATTGTAGGCTGCTGACAGTATTTTCTCCTTTCAGCAAAACTAAACATGAATTTTCAACCTGGCTTTATTCAATGTTTAGATTTCTGATCATTAATAAGATAATGACTTAATGTATATTTAAACATGCAAAACACTTCTGAAAACGTATTCGAATACAAAAATAATTTCTTTCCCCGGTTGAGACTTAACTGGGGAAGTTTAATGGTTGAACCTTTTAGTTAAACCTGTCGTGTCTTTAAACATTGCTGCCCTGGTGATCATTTATTCAATTTATTCATTGACAGTTTTTGTCTGAATGTTGCTTCCAATTATGAACAGTGTCTCTGTTTCTCTGCTTGCTGCTATAGACGAGGGCTAAGGTACAGCTGCTCGGTAACAACAGTATGTGAATTGGTCGGTTAAACTTAGGATATCACTTATAGGTATCTTCCAGTAATTTAGAGTTGCACTTCCATTAGGTTAAGTGGCACAAGACACAGATTCTTAAAAGTTTGTAACGTCCCCTTTTCTCCTCTTTGTATTAGGTTTAGAATCCAAAGAACCTTCCTGCCAGTCGTCAACATGCCAGAGTTTAACTGCTCCTCCGCTGCTCTTGGTGCCGGAGTTTTCAATGACGTGGGCTGCCCCGAGGTTGCTTTGGTGTGCGGGATGAATATCTCCTGGTTGTTGACTCAGGCTACTGCACAAGATCTGGATGACATGTGCTTGAGCGAGAAGGACTACCTGGCCATGTACCTGGGGCCTCCGAGGTCCCCTGTGTTCCTTCCCGTCTGTGTCATCTACCTGACCATCTTCATTGTGGGTGTATTGGGCAATTCTCTGACCTGCACGGTCATTTTGCGCCACAGGGTGATGCAGACACCCACCAACTACTACCTGCTGAGCCTGTCGGCGTCTGACCTGCTGGTGCTGCTACTGGGCATGCCATTAGAGCTCTATGAGATGTGGCAGAACTACCCCTTCCTGCTCGGGGAGTGGGGTTGCTACTTCAAAACCTTCCTGCTTGAGACCGTCTGCTTCGCCTCCATCCTCAATGTCACCGCGCTCAGCGTGGAGCGCTACGTGGCGGTGTTGCACCCCCTCAAAGTCAAACACATGACCACACGTGCTCATGTCAAGAGGGTCATCTTCATGCTGTGGGTGCTGTCCATGCTGTGTGCTGTGCCAAACACCAGTCTGCACGGGATTATGACGCTGCCTCCAAAGTTTGGACGACAGTTTCCCCGATCTACTATCTGCCGTTTGTATATATTTATTATTTACGATTTTAGTTTTTAAGAGTCTACAGCAATGTTAGCAGCTTTGTGAGGCTAAAAGCTACATGGGCTTGCTAAAATGCTCACAGTGACAATGTTTGCTGTGTTAACCATCTTAGTTTAGCCTGTAAGCATGCTAACATTTTCTAATTGCACTAAACACAAACTACAGCGGAGGCTGAATGGGAAAATAGCTTTGCAAGTAATTGTTCATTAAAAAAAGGAGCCTATTGGACAAATGTTGGGCTGATGATAGTGCTAGATGAAAAAAGTCAGAGGACCTTTATAGTCATTATTTATATCCCGAGGGGGAGATGAATATCTGCACAAAATGTCAAATCAGTCGATTCCATAGTTGTTGTGACATTTCACTGAAAACCGCAAAAGTCAGGAGATCAGGTCACCAAGGAACATTATTTGGACCCATTGATGTTCGTAGCACATTTTATGTTAAAAGGGCACACATCAAATACATGTTGAGATATTTCACTGGTAAAGTGAGTTATTCAACCTGCTGGTCATTAGGATTCATCCTCTGGGCACCATGAATATCTCTATCTGAACTTCATGATAGTATTCAAGATAATTTCTTATTTAAAAAACAGAAATATCAGTGATGGTGCAACAGGAAAAATCATGGTCTCACCAAAGCCAGCAGGATTAACCTCTGACGGATATTGCCATCCCTAGAGCCATGCTGCTAGCGTAAGCTTAAGTGGGATAAGATGTTGTCCAGTAGTATATGAAGCTATGATGCCCGTGGTACACCTGGGATCATGATCTGATCTATTTTATTCATCTCCATCCTTAGATGTGATTAAACCCACCTGGATCTACAACCTGATTATCCTGATTTCTACGTTGACCTTCTTCCTGCTCCCCATGCTGATAATAAGCATTCTCTACCTGCTCATTGGCTTGGGGCTGAGAAGGGAGCGGATGATGACAGTAGTGGACACCAGCTTTGGACCGGAAACTCTCTCCAGGTCCCACAAGCAAAAACTGAGGAAACGCAATCTGCAAGTCACCAAAATGCTGTGTGAGTGTTCTTTCAGTCATGTTAAGGAGCAGAAAACTGAATTGGAATTGACTGTGTGTGTGTGTGTGTGTGTGTGTGTGTGTGTGTGTGTGTGTGTGTGTGTGTGTGTGT
>NW_022280045.1:8158128-8162821 GCF_004355925.1 Anarrhichthys ocellatus
TGTGTGTGTGTGTGTGTGTGTGTGTGTGTGTGTGTGTGTGTGTGTGTATATCTGTCCAGTTGACTTTCACCTAAACTGTCCTTCTGGCCTGTCCAGGTGTGCTGGTGGTTGTGTTCGGCCTTTGCTGGGCTCCCTTCCATGCGGACCGCTTGATGTGGAGCTACATCGACCCCTCGTCCGAGCACCACCTCCAGGTCTTCGAGCACGTCCACATCGTCTCCGGAGTCTGCTTCTACCTGAGCTCTGCCATAAACCCCATCCTCTACAACCTCATGTCCACAAAGTTCAGAGAAATGTTCAGTCACGTTACTTGTTATTCTAAAGGCTGGCCAGCGCGCTCCAGCTTAAAGATGAGCCATCGCAGCACCTTAAGCGAGAAAATTCCCAATAGTACGAAATCTACTTAGTCTGGACCAAAGGTCCAAGAACATTATACACCGATGGATGACAAATTAAAGGAAAAATGACAGGAGAAATGCATGTAATACAGGAAATACGGGGGGTTTAATGAGCCTGCAAATGGTGTGAATTGTATGTTATGGCCTACACAGTTGCCAGATCTCATTCGAAGTAGCTACCACAGTCATCATCACCCCAATTGAGGGAATTCCTTTTGGAAGAATGTAGTTAATCCCTCCTCCATCGGTATATTTCCCTTCCACGACATCTGCATTCTCCCGATGTCACAGTATCAGTCGAGAATCGCTGGCAGCTACGGGCATGGATGTTTTCTCTCTTCTCCTGACTACGTTCAGTGATTGACAGATGGTATTTTGACTGTGAGAAACTATCTGGCTGATCAGGTTATCTGTACATATATTATCTTCATATGGGAAAGGTCCCTAAATGGAAGGATATAACTCTTTAAGTGGAAGACGATGTCACATGAAGGGGAACAGATGGTATACCCAAAATCGATTGAACCATGTGACAAAAGGCAAGGTGGCAAGACTTAAGAGAAAAAATAAGCATCGTTGCTGCACAGTCTGCTACTGGATCTGGAAGTCCTCCAGATTTCAGAAATATCCACAGTAACTCAAATCCCATTCATAGAGAGAACCAATAAGACTGAGTGAAGTGAAAAATGATGACGTGGAGCTACATTGACCTTTCTGACGTCAATGTTTTAGATGAACAATGAAATTATCATTTAAATGATACAACAGCATTTGTATGCATGAGAAATACATCCCATCGACTGTCTCAAAGGTAAATCCTTTCTATCAGTGTGTTTGTGTACGGTGGCACAGCGGTTAACGCTGACGCCTCGCAGCAAGATTGTTCTGGGTTTGAATTCTGTCTGTGTGGAGTTTGCATGCCCTCCCTGAACGCCTGAATGTGTATAGCTAATGGGTGCAGGATCGTGAATGTATTTATTGCGGGTGACTGTTGATGAGCGTAACATTTCCAGGAGGACCTGTTAACACGCTTTCACAGCAAAGAATCAATGCACAATGGCTTCTGTTTAAAAGGAAGAACATTTGTCTCGGAATGAGTCGGGGGGGGAAATGAAAGTCAATTAAGTGAAGCAGGGAAATAAACACGGGGCAATGGTTTGTTTATCGAATTTATAACAAGTGGCAAAGCTGATAAGTCAGGTGCTTTACAAGTATTTCCATGCATATTTCTTTAACCACTCTTTTTTGCACTTACATAAAATGTATAGTATTACTAATTCTACTTTTTGTTCTTCTTCAGGCTGTGAGATGTTTGAATTCATCTACCACACTCCACAGTTTTGTGTGTGCGTGTGTGTGTGTGTGTGAGTGTGTGTGTGTATTTTCTCATGTAGCAGATGGGACATTAAACTGCATTTTGTTGTGGAGAACAAAAAATGAACCTTGAAATGTTGTTTAAAGCTTAATTAACGAAATTATCACTTTAGAAATACTGCCAGGTTGAAAAGGCCACCGGCATTTATTGCTCTCCAAAGTGTTATTGTTGTTTCATGTGTTGAATTAATTGCTTTAACATTTAGCAAATTGTATTGAAAACAGTACCTGTATGTAGGACATGTGAATCATCAACTCTTTTATCAATGTGCAGTACCTAATGCAGTATTCTCTACTATTTAATGAAAGCATGCAGAACATTTGTTCTTTTTCTCAGCGTGTATACCCTTGAAATAGAATATACGATTAAATGACCTGCTTTTGAACATCAGTGCTGCTGGTAAGATGTGCTTACAAGTGTGTGTTTATAATGACTCTTGTTTTCATGTTCACACTCCTATAGAGCAACCAGCTCCAGCACTTCTGTGTAAACATGGTCAAAGTGCTGCCCAACAAGACAACCTATTTATAAGTACAACGTCTGCCAAGGGCCAGGAGAACCTTTCCACTCGTCTGTCTTATCTCAACTCTAGGTGACACACAGTACACGGGAAGAAAACAACTTCTACAAATGAAGATGATAATTACGGGGTAGAGAGGAAAGATGATGTCACTGGATTCATAATATGTAAAAAAAAAAATGAAATGATGATTGACACAGAACACAAAGATGGGCTAACAGATGGATAATGACTAATCACGTTGTAATGACGAAGTGTTATCAGTGTGCCACACCAACGCTAGTGATCAGCAATCTGCCCACAACCTTCATCGCCATAACAGAATACACTGTTTACCCAACGGCTGCGCAAACAGACCCATTTAAGAGGCCACATCACAAGTATCGTCTAATGGTATTCTTTCAAGCGCGCGGCGGTTATTATCACCCGTGGCGCTTTGATATGACAATATGAAGCAGACAGTACAATTTAACTTTGAAGAATTCTGCGAGCAGAGCGTGGGCGCTGTGAAATTAAAGCATATATCAACCCTAATGAGAAATATGATGTGTTTCATTTTGACTTTCACTTACAGAATGACATGTTGAAGACCATAAAATTGGAAAGAATGAAAAAAGTTAATGTGGTGCTCAGTAGTTGTAGAGGAGATGCATTGCAAAGTGTTTGACTTCACCTCACTGGTTTTCCTCTGTTAAAACTCAACCAACATAGAAATGTGTAATTTATATGCATCACCCTGACGTGTGTTGACTCAAAACACAATGAAAGTAGAGAGTTACAAATTTAATTTAGATTCTTAATACACACAGTTAATGAAACAGTACATGTACAGACCACCTCTATTAAAGGGACAGTTCACTCCAATATCAAAAACACATAATTTCCCCCTTACCTGTAGTGCTCATCATTATCATTCTAGATAATTCTAGATGTTTTGGTTTTTGGAGATATCGGCGGTATAAGTCTGCCTTTTCTAGAATATCATAGAACTATATGGCACTCGGCTTGTGGTGCTGAAAGCGCCAAAAAATACATTTGAAGAACTCAGCAGCAGTTTTTTTCCCCAAAAAGCATTACAAGGTTACAAGGTTACAAGGTTACAAGGGGTTTTATTTGTCATTGTGTGACATGGTTGCACAATTTAGATTGTAGTCCCAATTTGCTACATAGGAAAAAATGATATTGTATACGGGGGGTGGAGGATGAATTAAGCAGTCTCACAGCCAGAGGAAATAAGCTGTTTTTGAAGTCTGGTGGTTCGGCAGCTGATATTTCCGTATCTCTTTCCAGTCGGCAGCAGGGCGAACAGCAGGCACCTCTTCTCACCAATATAATATCACTGATGCTCAGTAGATGGGTGCCAATGATGTTCTGGGCGGTTTTAATCACCTGCTGTAGAGCCCTCCTGTCCTCTGCCGTACTCATCCCATGCCATGAGGTTGTTTTGAATTCTGAGCTGAAATGGAACGATGGTGGCTGTCTTGAAGCAGGTGGGAACACTCTCCTGTGATATGTTGAAAATATCAGTGATGCCAACAGTTAGCTGGTTGGCACGTTCTTACACGACCAGGGATGTTATTCGGCCCAGCAGCTTTACTCATATTTAGTCTCATCAGGGTTTTCCTCACATCCGCTGTGGATACTGACAGTGGCCGGTCCTCTGGAGGCGGGGCAGACATGACAGCTCAAAATAATCCACAGACTTTGTTGTGAGAATGGAGAGAAGAGAAGGCAGTCATGTCATTCTAGATTTATAAATAACATTACAGGTAAGATACAGTATGTATAAATATGACTGTATGAATATGTAATTTTGATTTTGGGGTGAACTGTCCCTTTAAAACAGCAGATGTTAGGTGATGGAAGCCTAAGAGCTACAGCACCCTTACAATTTACTTATGACACCATAATGATAATTTGAGAAAATTCCAAGAATAAGAAGTAATGTAGAATCACAAAAGCATTTCAGAGACAAGAAGGATGTAGCGACGGAGGACATGATGTGCTGCAGAGAAAGGTGATGTGAGGTGTTTCATGATGAGATGAGTTTCAGTGAGGATTGGGATCTGACACTAATAGTCTGACTGGAACTTGGAAGGTCATTCTAACGAGAATAGTGGTCGATAAAAAAGACAGAGAAGAAGTGAGACTGACATGTCCTTCACCCGTGTTAAGCAGAAACCAGAGCGGGGGGGGGGCTCAGCGGTGACTTTATCAGCAGCCACATACACCCCTATTTTCAGCTTGTTCCGCTTCCCCCAAGTGACTCAAAAACTTTTATTCTTAAACTATATTTAAACTATATTTAATTTAGAAAATCTGGTGTTTGTGTCCTTCCAGCAATGACATTAAATATATACGCTAGTTAAGCTTTATTTATCAAAGAAATGTCATTGGGAT